>NC_060884.1:25539355-25671855 GCF_014805685.1 Silurus meridionalis
TTACAAAGCTAACAATGAGCAAGTCAGAAGGCAACAAGAAGTACAGTCTGGTTAATGTGGATAAGACAGAGAGAGTCAGCGATGTAAACATGACTGAGAACAGAGACTTTCCTGATCACTTGATCATCTTTTCTCTGCTTATGTTCTATATGGTGGTTGTTCAGCTGGATACATTCATTAGGTAGCAAAATCTTGAAATTTGTTTTGTATTAATAAATTAATATGACGTGAGGTTCAGTTACCAGCGTGACACTAAAACAGGTAGCAGTAATGGCTACTTTTTCCTTAAGTACATGTCAGAGGCCAAACTTATATATTTTAACTTGAGTGAAAAAGTGTAGTAGTCAGTACTTTAACTTTTACCAGAGTCTTTTAAAACATGAGTATCTGTACTTCTACTTAAGTGAAAGATGTGTTAACTTTTGCTATTTCCGCTTGGGTTGTCAAATGGCACAATGCGGGTTCGAATCTAGACAAATGCACAATCATCTATATTCTGGAGCAGTGGTGGACAGTTATAAAGTAAAAGCAATTTGCTACTGTACTTAAGTAGCTTTTTTGTTTATATTTACTTTACTGAAGGATTTCCATTTAGGGAGATTTTTACTTTAACTTCACTACATTTCAACATCAACTATTTTAAAACGTAACTGCTCAACCACACAGCAATCCACCAATCAGGATAGAGTGCGTGCACTGTTCTAAACTTGTTTTGATTACAGCTTGATGGTATCTACTTAGCCCATACATATAGTTCAGTGTCAGTTCAAAAGCAAGCAGAATATTTTGAGAGGAATAAATGACTCCTGACTCTAACTTGCCACAACACCCGTGGACTTATTTGATTGATTATTTTAAAATAGTTAAAAGAAGGTTTTGAGCTCTTGATAATTTTAATAGATATCAATCAATGTTCGACTCATTAATATCATTCTATCAATAGATTGATGTGCTTAGAGTAAAATAAGAGTCTTTTCACATAAACTGAGGTGATTTTATTGATGTGAGTGAAATAATGTTTCGATGTATGATACTGTATGTATTTCATTAAGCGAAGACTCTTGGGACAAAAATACAGTCATTATAAATCACAGTACTTTGGATACTTAAGTACATTTGAAGGCAAATACTTTTGTACTTTTACTTAAGTGAAAGTTTAAAGGGAGCACTTTTACTTGTGTCTCTTGAATTTAACTCAAGTCCATGGTTTGTGTACTTTGTCCACCACTGGTCAGAAGTGAATGAAGCTATTTTGTCAATGCCTTCTTGGTGCCAATTTGTAGTGACACTCCTGTCAATCATAATGACAATTGCTCATCATAGGGATTTGGAAACTTGTAAATATGAAAGAGAGTAGACAGCTATTCGCTTAGTGTGTTACACTGCCCTGTGCTGTAACATGAGGTGGATTTAAAAAAAGATGTGGTTGGTTTGTGTTTTGGAGGAAGCATGCATTAGCTTTCCCTCTGACTGTTTGGGAGCTGATGGGTGACAGGTGACAATTGAGAAAAGTACACAGAAAATGTAAAAAAAACACCAGATGTAAATACTATCTTTAACGTTTTGATGATGAATATTTTGTCAGAAACACAAAGTTAATGTGGTGATGTCCTTGTTAATTTCCTTAAATCTGTATTAATAACGATCACATACTTCACCATTGTTGCCTTACGCTTGCTAGCCAAGAGAACATTGTTTCTGGGAAAGTAAAATGTTCAGGGAGCTAAGCAATCAATAATTTGCTCCACTCCTAACTACCTTCGAGGGCAATTAAATGAGCAAACAAAAACATATCAAAATTCATGACCTTGTTTTACACGTTTTGTAACTGTTTTAAATGCAATGAACCTTGCAACAGCAGATTATCACAGTTAGATATGTCAAAAAGTCTTTTATTTAAACACAGTGCTGTAATATGCTTTAAATATGCTCAGTATATTGGATGCTTTTAAATCAGATGCAGCAGGTCTTGGTTGTGAACTCGCACTGCGTGAGGTTAGATTTTTCATGGCATTCCCTTCTGTTCACAACATGAGGTACACCCGCTCTGATCAGGCTGTGTCACCGTTACAGCGCTGTATCCCCACATGAACCAACAGAAAGAGAGAGTAATTTAGAGAAATAGCTGAATAATCCATTAGACGTGACCAGGTCTCCCCTTGCCTGTGAACACAGAGGTGACTTTCTAAAGGAAGTTGGTCACTAAAGAACTTGGCTCACCTCGCTGCCAGAACACACACTCACCTAAAACCGCGACCTTATTTTAGTCACCAAACTAATACCGCTCACAGAGACTTTTCTCCTTGAAGCTAAAACCGCATCGGTCGCATCCAATCAATGCAACAACTTTGATCATTCTGTAGCTGGACTCTTTTTTGTGCTATTCAATAAAATTCAGGCTGAACTCATTACTTAATAAAGAACTGGAAGAACCTGAGATCAGACCACAACAATTCCATACAGTTTAGTCCACAGCATTACACCCCTTGCTGAACAGCAAAAACACATGAATAATACATGGGCTGGTGTATCTGCCATTACAGTACAATTACAGCACATTAAAGCACATTACAGTGTCTTAAACTAGTGACAAGCTTGGATGCACTGTTTGCACAGACACTGGAATGGATCATTTGTGTGGCACACACAAACACAATCCACACAAAATGACACTAATTTGGCTTTGACCTCAGAGTAGGTGATGTAGCTATTTGGGCTGTCCAAAACACCTTTGTCAAATACAAGTGGCCAAGAGGAGAAATAGAGAAGACAAGACAAGACAAGAAAACAGAGAAATGATACTGACTGAGCACATGTTAAAGCAGTTTCTCCACAAAGAAACCACGAATAATAACAGATCTAGAGCAAAAAAAAATTAACACTTCATTCCATGTAGTTTTTAATTCCACCTACACACACTTCGAAACAGGACGAATGAGCGTCTCCCGGTTTCGGTTTTGATTGACAAAGGAAGTACACATTGACTTCACCAGTGATAAAGTGCTTTAATAAAACAGGGCACACAGCTGTAGAACATGATTTAAAGAAGTGAATCAGACAAGCAGACATGGTGGCTTATTCAATGAGGAACTGAGAGCGATGATCCAACCACAGATGATCTAAGACAACTGAGATGATCCAACCTCAGCTTTCAGACTGTGGGAACTAAAACAATGGCTGCATGCCTCACATTTTGATGAAGTCAAGTTCTTTGATCAGTTTACTCCTTTCATAATAAACACTATACTTTCATGCTGGTGAAATTGTCATTTTATGCTAGCATTCATATACTGTACAGTATATCGCTAATTAGGTTGTTTTTCAAATACAGTATTTCACTAATTTGGTTTTGTGTGTCAAGCTATAGAGACAAAACTGGATGCAAGTGCACATATTTTTTATTTACAGTGCAAATATACAGAACAAACACAAATAAAACCTAAATTAATAGATTATTAAACAAGAACCATAACCTGAATCAAGAACAACTGCAAACATAACCGACAAACGTGAGATTATGAGTGTGGTGCACGGTGAAATTACAGTGAGATTGTGTGCATACTGGATAAAAGCGTCTGCCATGATAAATTATAAATATGAATAAAAATGTAACATTTAATATCTGTCAGGGCAGTGGAAGTTTTTCAGTGCATTTAATGTGCTTGCCTACAGGAAAAACCTTTTAAATAAATGTATTTCTTGAGGTGTTAAAAGTGTGAATGTGCACTTACACATGGTGCATTACCATGGTTTTGCCATGACTTGCTACTGACAGGCCCTAAACGGCAAATCCTTCAGATAGATGTAATCAGAGAAACTTTGGAGAATGGGAACTTCGTAACATAACACGTTTACTGTTACAACCCTAGGTAGCCCATGTCCACATTGGTGTTCTGTATGTGTGCCTTGTGTGCAGGTCCGATCCACTCCAGAGTTTGAGGCCTGCCCTAGCCTGGCTGATCCCACCTCCTTCACGATGACATCATCCACCAGTTCCTATTTAAGGAGGAAGGAGTGAAGTAATTGAGGAGAGTTGTTGTAGTGGTGGTCTGTTTGTTTGTGTTGATTGTGATTTTGACCTCTGCCTGTTTATTGACTTTGAGCCTGTTTAGCCCTTGGACTACTGTTGGTTGTATATATTTCTTTTGTATTATATTGTAAAATCTTTGGTCACTGTACACATTTATTTCACTGGCATTAGGGGTGTGGCTGCCATTTACTTTGGGTGAGGGATTGTTTTTTCTTTGTTTTTGAAGCAGGGAGTTAGGGAAGCTGTTTGTATGTTCCTTTTCTTTGTTTTAAGGAAAGGTAGCTTCCCCAAAATAGTCCTTTTTGTTTATTGTTTTGGCCTTGGCCCACCCTGAAGACAAGCCTGTAAGTCTGTGTACATATGTGTTACAATATACCAACACCTGGGTAGCAAAACTTTGTGTGTGTGTGTTTGTGGTCCATTTATAAGATCCATTCTTTTGAATCCTGAGCTAAATACTCTGTCCGGCCTAACCCTAGACTGGGTCGTAACAGATTTGGGGGCTTGTCCGGGAGATCTTATATTTCGTGTGTCTTTGTGTATTGGATTGCGGTATAATGGCATTTGATTTGATCACATTCACTTTGTGTCCTTCATTAGAGGTATTTGATGGGTGTAGGAAGGATGATCTCCTCTTGATTGCTGACTTTTTTTAATGTGTCCCTTTGTCAGACTGCTAGCAAGAAGGTAGTCAAAGCGGCACTATATGAGACACTCGTGGCTCAACAGGTCTTACCTGAAAGGGATGCACCTCCAGGAGGTGCTGCACAGATTACCCAACCCACCCAGGCTCCTGGCAGACCGGAAGCTATGACTGAGCCGGAGGAGGTTGAGTTAAGTCGTGAGCAGCCCCATGCTCGTACAGTGGGTCCCGGTTGGCAGCTTGCGCTCAAAGAGCTTGAAGTGGAGATTAAGCGGCAGGAGTACCAAACGCAGTTCTTGCGAGTCCGAGAAGGGAGTTGGAAATTGAGGGGAAAAAGCTTGACCTGGCAGATCAGTGGCGGAAGCCGGTGACTCTGCCACGGACATTTAGGTCCTCAACCGCTGCCTCCCCGTCTCCTGTTTGCCGCTGAGCACTCCAGGCCACCGTCCACCCCAGCCGAGTCCTCAACGGTAAGCCCGCTTGCCTTTGATGTTAGCCGACACATTGGGTTAGTGCCAGTATTTCGGGAAAACGAGGTTGATGCTTACTTTGCTGTATTTGAGAGGATTGCTACAACTTTAAACTGGCCAAAAGGTTTGTGGACTCTGTTATTACAGTGTAAACTGTCGGGTAAGGCACAGGAAGCGTGTTCTGCACTTACTCTAGAGCAGAGTTTGGATTATGAAACCGTGAAAGCTACAGTGCTCCGTGCATATGAGCGTGTGCCGGAAGCATATCGGCAAAACTTCAGGAACACTGTGAAGTCTGCTAGCCAGACTTATGTGGAGTTTGCTCGTGAGAAAACCACGCTGTTGGATAAATGGTGTTCAGCTAGTGGGGTTAGTGATTTCAACCAGCTTAAAGAACTTATTTTGCTGGAAGAGTTTAAGTCATGTCTACCTGAGCAGCTGATGGTTCATTTAAATGAGCAAAAGATCGACACGCTGGCCAAGGCGGCTATATTTTTAGATGAGTTCGTATTAACTCATAAAGTGGTATTCAGTCCTCCGTCATCTCGGAAGGTTGTGTCTGCCCCTAGTCCTGCCAGTAAAATTCGTACTGTCCCTAGCTCTTCAGATGGTTCCCGCCGCTGTTTTTATTGTCATGAGGCAGGGCATGTTATCGCAAACTGTCCGGTGTTAAGGCGGAAGCAATTGAAACAGCAGACGGAGATCAAAAAGGTGAACGCAGTAGTGGTTCCCCAAAGCACCCCTGATGAAATAGAGCCAGTGTTTAAATCATTTGTGTTTTCAGGTTATGTATCTTTTGGTGTTGGCCAGGATAAACAGCCTGTAGGTATATTGAGAGATACAGGCTCAGCGCAGACGTTTGTGCTGGAAAACACGCTACCATTTTCTGAAGCTTTATATGCTGGTAGTGATATACTGATTCAAGGTATTGGTATGGAGGTAATTCGTGTGCCATTGCACATAGTATATTTAGAAATGGAGAATATTTCCAGGCTAGTGAAGGTAGCTGTGCGCTCTGAGCTACCAGTTGCAGGTGTTTCAGTCATTCTAGGGAATGACGTAGCTGGAACTAGGGTCTTCTCCTTACCTGAAGTAGTTTCAGAACCTGTGAGTATTTCCCCTTCACCTAATGACATGCACTCCTCTGTGTTCCCTGTTTGTGTGTTGACACGGGCCCAGCAAAGAAAATTGGGTGATGTGGTTGATCTTTCTGTGTCTCTTCTGTCTCAAGAGGAGCCTGTTGAAGAGTCTAGCGAACCGCTTGATGTGTTGCATGAGGGATGTGCTGATAACGGCTTTGAGATAGACCAACCAGTGACACGTGACCAGTTAGTGGCTTGCTCAGAAATCTGACCCTTCATTAACACAGTGTTTTGAGTTGGCAGCGAATCAATCTAGTTCCGAGAGGTACCAGTCAATGTATTGTATTGAAGATGGGGTGCTGATGAGGAAATGGTCCCCCATCAGTCCTGATGATCGTTGGTTGGAAGCGTTCCAGCTGGTGGTTCCTTGTTTATTTCGGAAGCATGTTCTTAGTTTGGCTCATGATCATCCTTGTTCAGGACATGCAGGGATTCGCAAGACCTATCAGCGTATCTTGCGTTATTTTTTTTCTAGGCTGGTATTAAGAGTGATGTCATAAGGTACTGCAAGACCTGTCATAACTGTCAGATAGTGGGCAAACCCAATCAGGTTGTTCCGCTCCCTAAACCCCATTGTGGTCAGCACAGACCCGTTTGAACGGATCATTGTGGATTGTGTTGGACCATTGCCTAAAACTAGCGCTGGTAACTGTTACTTGTTAACTGTCATGTGTGCTGCCACACGGTTCCCTGAGGCATTTCCCATGCATACACTTAAATCAAAAGCAGTGGTTAAAGCTCTCATTAGGTTTTTTACTACCTTTGGACTTCCGAGATATGTACAAACCGATCGTGGGACAAACTTCACGTCACAGTTGTTCTCACAAGCCTTGGAGCGCTTTCACCAGACGTTTAAAACCATGCTGCGTGCCTTCTGTGTTGAATCGGGTAAAGATTGGGATGAGGGGGTGCCTCTCTTACTGTTTGCTGTTCGTGATGCGGTACAAGAATCTTTTGGCTTTAGCCCTTCGGACCTTGTGTTTGGTCACACCGTGAGGGGTCCCTTAAAGGCATTGCAGGAACAGTGGTTGGCAAAGGGTCCTCCTCCTCTGGGAAGGACCATTTTAAAGGATGTTCGACTTCTTCGTGAGCGTTTGCAGTTAGCCAGGGAAAAGGCACGCATTGCTCTCGGTTCTTCCCAAGATGCAATGAAAAACGGTATGATCGTAAGGCTGTCTCACGCTCTTTTTGTGTTGGAGACTTTGTATTGCATTTATAAGATCCATTCTTTTGAATCCCGAGCTAAATACTCTGTCCGGCCTAACCCTAGACTGGGTCGTAACATTTACTAATAGAGCTTTTGATATCCTTCTTCTCCTTACTGTTTGTCCTATTCTGGGTGAGATTACGGAACAGAGAACAGGGTGAGGAAGTCACTGTTATATTTTGTACAAAGATCGAGTGTTTAATATAAGGGTTTTTTTTCATGAAAGAAAGGTCATGACTACAGGCTGCATGTTTCTTATTAACACACACATACATACTGCTTTTATTATCTTTGGGCTATAATTTCAGTTTTGTAAACGTTTTTCATAGTAAATGTTCCTCATATTTAGACATGGGCAGTATGCTGATGGAGGTTACAGGGGATTTGGACTAATAGGTTACTGAATAATAAAATTATTTCAACATGTTCTTCTGTAAAGAAAACTCTTCCATTGTTAGAATGATAAGTTGACCAAGCATTCAATTGCTTTAATAAAAGTATTTCTTTCTCACAATAAGCAGTGTCTCTGATTGATTTCCTGTCTCCAATTATATCCTCCACACAATTGTTTTTCTCTATACAACTAATAAATGTTGCCATATTTATGTATTAATGTCTCAAAACATGAATTTCAGCATGATATATTGATGTTACATCAAACGGTTAGACAGTGGTGCAGGATTTAATAACAATCCTCACTTGAGCTGATATTGTGCAAGAAAAAGCTCACGTTCAAGAACTGCGACTGAGAAACTGCGTTTACAATAAATGTGTGGGGAAAAAATTCCCTAGTGTTCCCTAGTGAGGTTTTCAAGCCTGTAGTTATATATAAGGTCTTAATCCCAATGTGCACACTATTGGTAATAACGAAGTTCTCAGTTTGTTCATGAATAGTTCATGTTCACTGTTTATAAATAATTCTGTATACGTTCACAAAGGTCAGATAATTTATTGTAATTATTACCAGATTGTCACCAGATTTATTTTATTTCAGATTCCACTGTCCAATAATAAAGTCTTACTGCAGACTCAGATTAGAAATGTGATAAAGACATGAGAGTGATAAAGGAAGTGTACGAGGAAAATGCCATTCTTTCTTAGTATATATTCTCTTTATGCGCTTCGTCTTATCAGGGATGATACAAATCTGAGGACATGTCACTTCTCCTAGTCACATCTCTTTTCTCCCCATATCTTTGGGATTACTTTGTTCTTTTGATAAAATGTGTAACTCACCTCACAAGGCGACACGCTCAGCACACTCCTGCTCTTCCTCATCTTATGTGGAGTCTTCCTCTGCAAGATACACCGACACACCTGGGGGAAAAAAAATCGACACCGCATCAAGTTAACAAGCTGTCTAAGGCCAGGAAATCGTGTTGTCTGTCAGGCAGCTTCAGCAATCATTTTGCTCCCAGCAGTTATAATCATTCAAATCTTTCCAATCTGAGCTGAGCAACTCTGTGGCGTAAAATTAACAGGGCCTTGTATAACTCAGTTTATAACAATAACGACACTCTGAATAGGCTTAATTTGTTTAGCAAGTGATGCTCAGATCGAGCTTTGTGGTAATGTCCATGCACGAGCAAATCAAGCTCTTATACATTACCATCTTATTTATTTATTTTTGTTCATTGTGCATCACATTATCTCCTTTTATGCATACGTTTTTTGGCGTGCGCTTGAAAACAATATGGGACTAATGGTCGCAGTTCCACAGTGGTCATACAACACACTGCTTATTATACAACATCTTATTTTTGTGCCTCTGCCTGAGTGAAACAATCTCAATCTCGCCTCCTCACCTTGTCACCAAAACATCCTACATGCGCTGTCCTCTAATAAACTCATTTCTAATCTTATCCATCCTCGTCACTCCCAACGAAAACCTCAACATCTTTAGCTCTGCTACCTCCAGCTCCACCTCCTGTCTTTTACTCAATGCCACTGTCTCTAAACCATACAACATCGCAGGTCTCACCACAGTCCTATAAACTTTCCCTTTCAATTTTGCAGATACCCTACTATCACAAATCACTCCTGTCACTCTTCTCCACCCACTCCACCCTGCCTGCACTCTTTTCTTCACTTCTCTAACACACTCTCCATTACTTTGCACTGTTGAACCCAGGTACCTGAATTCCTCCACCTTCTGAAGCTCTTCTCCTGCAACCGCACCACCCACTGCCCTCCCTCTCATTCACACACATGTACTCTGTCTTACTCCTACTGAGTTTCATTCCCCTTCTCTCCAGTGCATATCTCCACCTCTCCAGGCTCTTCTCAACCTGCTCCCTACTCTCACAACAAATCACAATATCATCCGCAAACATCATAGTCCAGGGAGACTCCTGTCTGACCTCGTCCGTCAACCTGTCCATCACCACTGCAAACAGGAAAGGGCTCAGGGCCGATCCTTGATGCAGTCCAACCTTCACTCTAAACCAGTCTGTCGTACCTACTGCACACTTCACTGCCGTCACACTGTCCTCATACATGTCCTGCACCACCCTTACATACTTCTCCGACACACCTGACTTCCTCATACAGTACCACAACTCCTCTCTTGGCACCCTGTCGTCGCCTTCTCTAAATCCACAAATACACAATGCAATTCCTTCTGTCCTTCTCTATACTTCTCCATCAACATTCTCAAAGCAAATATGGCATCTGTGGTGCTCTTCCTCGGCATGAAACCATACTGTTGCTCACAGATGGTCACCTCTTCTCTCAGCCTGGCTTCCACTACTCTTTCCCATAACTTCATGGTGTGACTGATCAACTTAATACCCCTGTAGTTACTGCAGGTCTGCACATCTCCTTTATGCTTAAAGATCGGTACCAGCACACTCTTTCTCCATTCCTCAGGCATCTTCTCACCTTCCAAAATCCTGTTAAACAATCTGGTCAAAACCCCACTGCCATCTCTCCTAAACATCTCCACGCTTCCACCGGTATGTCATCTGGTCCAACCGACTTTCCACTCTTCATCCTCTTAATCGCTGCTCTCACTTCCTCCTTACTAATCTTATCTACATCCTGCTTCACCATCTCCACATCATCCAACCTTCTCTCTCTGATTTTCCTCATTCATCAGCTGCTCAAAATACTCCCTCCACCTTCTCAACACACTCTCCTCACTAGTCAACACATTTCCTCTCCATCCTTTACTGCTCTAACTTGCAGTACATCCTTTCCAGCTCGGTCCCTCTGCCTGGCCAATCGGTACAAACTTTTCTCCTTCCTTAGTGTCCAACCTCTCATACAGCTCCTCATATGCCTTTTCCTTGGCTTTCGCCACATCCTCTTAACCTGCTGCCGCATCTCCTTGTACTCCTGCCTACTTTTCTCATCACTCTGTCTATCCCACTTCTGTTTTGCCAACCTCTTTCTCCTTATGCTCTCCTGCACTTCCTCATTCCACCACCACGTCTCCTTGTCTTCCTTTCTATTTCCAGATGTCACACCAAGTACTTTTCTAGCTGCCTCCCTCATCACTCCTGCAGTAGTTGCCCAATCATCCAACACCTCCTTAACACCACTGAGCCTCTCTGACCTCTTCCCTGAACCTCACACTACACTCTTCCTCCTTCAGTTTCCACCATCTTATTCTTCTTTCAGTCCTCACTCTCCTCCTCTTCATCCTCGCCTCCAAAACCATCCTACAGACCACCATCCTATGCTGTCTAGCTACACTGTCCCCTGCCAACACCTTACAGTCGCCAATCTCCTTCAGGTTGCATCTCCTGCATAGCACATAGTCCACCTGTGTGCACCTTCCTCCACTCTTATACGCCACCCTATGATCCTCCTTCTTTTAAAATAAGTGTTCACCACTGCCATTTCCATCCTTTTAGCAAAATCTACCACCATCTGCCCTTCCACATTCCTCTCCTTAAAACCATACCTACCCATCACCTCCTCATCACCTCTGTTCCCTTCACCCACATGCCCATTAAAGTCCGCCCCAATCACTAACCGCTCTTTCCTAGGTACACCATCTACCACTTCATCTAATTCACTCCAGAATCTTTCCTTCTCCTCCATCTCACAGCCAACTTGTGGAGCATAGGCACTGATGACATTTATCATCATCCCTTCAACTTCCACCTTCACGATCATCACCCTATCAGAAACTCTCTTCACCTCCACTACACTCTTACTGTACTCTTCCTTCAGAATCACCCCTACACCATTTCTCTTCCATCCACACCATGATAAAACAGTTTAAACCCACCTCCAATGTTCCTGGCCTTACTCCCTTTCCACTTGGTCTCCTGAACACACAACATATCTACCTTTCTCCTCTCCATCATATCAGCTACCTCTCTCCCTTTACCCGTCATAGTACCAACATTTAAAGTACCAACCCGAACCTCCACTCTCCTACACTGCTCCTTTCCCTGCCGTCTCTGTAGACGTCTTCCTCCTCTCCTTCTCCTCCTTCGGCCAACAGTAGCCCAATTTCCACCGGTACCCTGTCGGCTAACGATACCTGTGGCGGTCGTTGTTAACCCGGGCCTCGACCGATCCGGTATGAAATTCTCATTTGTGATCCGCATATTTGATTTGGCACGTGTTTTACGCTGGATGCCCTTCCTAACGCAACCCTCCCCATTTACCCGGGCTTGGGACCGGCACTAAGAATGCACTGGCTTGTGCCTCCCTAATGGCTGGGTTGCGTTTCCAATAAATGTGTGGGGAAAAAATTCCCTAGTGTTCCCTAGTGAGGTTTTCAAGCCTGTAGTTATATATAAGGTCTTAATCCCAATGTGCACACTATTGGTAATAACGAAGTTCTCAGTTTGTTCATGAATAGTTCATGTTCACTGTTTATAAATAATTCTGTATACGTTCACAAAGGTCAGATAATTTATTGTAATTATTACCAGATTGTCACCAGATTTATTTTATTTCAGATTCCACTGTCCAATAATAAAGTCTTACTGCAGACTCAGATTAGAAATGTGATAAAGACATGAGAGTGATAAAGGAAGTGTACGAGGAAAATGCCATTCTTTCTTAGTATATATTCTCTTTATGCGCTTCGTCTTATCAGGGATGATACAAATCTGAGGACATGTCACTTCTCCTAGTCACATCTCTTTTCTCCCCATATCTTTGGGATTACTTTGTTCTTTTGATAAAATGTGTAACTCACCTCACAAGGCGACACGCTCAGCACACTCCTGCTCTTCCTCATCTTATGTGGAGTCTTCCTCTGCAAGATACACCGACACACCTGGGGGAAAAAAAATCGACACCGCATCAAGTTAACAAGCTGTCTAAGGCCAGGAAATCGTGTTGTCTGTCAGGCAGCTTCAGCAATCATTTTGCTCCCAGCAGTTATAATCATTCAAATCTTTCCAATCTGAGCTGAGCAACTCTGTGGCGTAAAATTAACAGGGCCTTGTATAACTCAGTTTATAACAATAACAACACTCTGAATAGGCTTAATTTGTTTAGCAAGTGATGCTCAGATCGAGCTTTGTGGTAATGTCCATGCACGAGCAAATCAAGCTCTTATACATTACCATCTTATTTATTTATTTTTGTTCATTGTGCATCACATTATCTCCTTTTATGCATACGTTTTTTGGCGTGCGCTTGAAAACAATATGGGACTAATGGTCGCAGTTCCACAGTGGTCATACAACACACTGCTTATTATACAACATCTTATTTTTGTGCCTCTGCCTGAGTGAAACAATCAATAGGAACAAAGCCTGTGATGGCTCTGACCTGCTCTACAAGCTGTGCTCATCCACTAAATTATAGATGCTACCCAAAGAAAAGACCATCTGGCTACTTCACTATAATGCTGAAAGTTATCATTCATCAAAAGTTGGCACAGAACTATTCAAGTGCAGTGAATACATAAGAATGAAAATGGAAAGTTTTATGGCAGTAAGAAATCAAGACATGCTAGGTATTACCTAAAGGTGATTTAAATTGGGGGTATATATATATTGCATTTCTAAAATTATAATGTAATGTATAATGTATGTAATGTATACACAAATTGTGATAAAATTTCTTCACCAAATAAGATCATGCATGTTCATGTAAGGAATAAAACACACATAATGGCCTGTTATTAATGGACAATATTGAAGATACAGTATATGCCAAAATCAATTTATTTCATGTAACACCATGACTTAAGATTACTCCTAATCGTACACTCCAGTGCTCATGTTAGTTCTCTCTCCAGTGTTCTGTATTGTTTACTACTTTAGACTAGACTATAATCACAGTCTTGATGTCACCCAAATGAGGATGGGTTCCCCTTTTGAGTCTGGTTCCTCTCAAGGTTTCTTCCTCATAACATCTAAGGGAGTTTTTCCTCGCACAGTCACCACGGCTGCTCATCAGACAAAAATGCACACCATTCACCTTAACTGTTGATTTCTGTAAAGCTGCTTTGAGACAATGCCTGTTGTGAAAAGTGCTATAGAAATAAACTTGACTTGACTTAAACCAGCAAGTGTTTTATTACTCATACACCAGAGTAAATTTGCTTTAGTGTCATAACTTCATCACATATTACAGATAGGGGTGATCCTGAAGGAAGAGTACAGTAAGAGTATAGTGCAGGTGAAGAGAGTTTCTGATGAACTTGAAGCTGGAAGTTGAAGGGGTAATGATAAATGCCATCAGTGTCTATGCTCCACAAGTGCGTTTAAGAAGGAGGAGAAGGAAAATTTTTTGGAGTGAGTTAGATAAAGTGGTAGATGGTGTACCTTGGAATGAAAGATTGGTGATTGGGGTAGACTTTAATGGCCTGGTATGAGGCAATTCAATGGTTTGGTCTGAGGGAAAGGAGTGTGGAAGGGCAGATGGTAGCAAATTTTCCTAAAAGGATTGAAATATCAGTGGTAAACACTTATTTTACAAAGAAAGAGGAGCATAGGGTGAAGTATAAAAGTGGAGGAAGGTGCACACAGGTGGACTATGTTCTATGTAGGAGATGCAACCCGAAGGAGATTGGAGACTGTTAGGTGTTGGCAGGGGACAGTGTAGCCAGACAGCATTGGATAGTGGTCTAAAAAAAGAAGTGGAGGAAGTGAGGATTGAAAAAAAAATAATATGGTGGAAACTGAAGGAGGAAGACTGTAGTGAGAGATTCAGGGAAGAGGTCAGACAGAGGCTCGGTGGTGGTGAAGAGGTGCTGGATGATTAGGCAACTACTGCAGAAGTAATAAGGGAGACAGCTGGAAGGGTACTTGGTGTGACTTGTGGAAAGAGAAAGAAAGACAAAGAGACGTGGTGGTGGAATGAGGAAGAGCAGGAGAGCATAAGGAGAAAGAGGTTGGTGAAACAGAATTGGGATCGTCAAAGAGATGAGAAAAGAAGGCAGGAGTACAAGAAGATGTGGCGGCAGGTGAAGAGGGATGTGGCGAAGTCAAGGAAAAGGCTTATGAGGAGCTGTATATGAATTTGGACACTGAGGAAAGAGAAAAGGATTTATACCAATGCAGAGGAACCGAGCTGGGAAGGATGTGCTGCAAGTTAGAGCAAAAAAGGATGGAGATGGAAATGTGTTGACTAGTGAGAAGAGTGTGGTAAGAAGATGGAGGGATTAGTAAGGAAGAAGTAAGAGCAGCTATTAAAAGGATGAAGAGTGGAAAGGCGGTTGGCCCAGATGACATATCAGTAGAAGCACGGAGATGTTTAGGAGAGATGGCAGTGGAGTTTTCAACAAGATTGTTTAACAAAGTTTTGGAAGGTGAGAGGATGCCTGAGGGATGGAGGAGTGTGCTGGTATCGTTTTTTGAGAATAGGAGAGATGTGCAGACCTGCAGTAACTACAGGGGAATAAAGTTGATCAGACACACCATGAAGTTATGGGAAAGAGTAGTGGAAGCCAGGCTGAGAGAAGAGGTGACCATCTGTGGGCAACAGTATGGTTTTATGCTAAGTAAGAGCACCACAGGCACATTATTTTCCTTGAGAATGTTAATGATGTGAGGTATAGAGAAGGTCAGAAGGAGTTGCATTGTGTGTTTGAGGATTTAGAGAAAGCGTACAACAGGGTGCCAAGAGAAGAGTGGTGGTATTGTATTAGGAAGTCAGGTGTGTCAGAGAAGTATGTGAGGGTGGTGCAGGACATGTATGAGGACAGTGTGACAGCAGTAAAGTGTGCAGTAGAAACGACAGACTGGTTCAAGGTGAAGGTGGGATTGCATCATGGATCGGCTCTGAGCCCTTTCCTGTTTGCAGTGGTGATGGACAGGTTGACGGACGAGGTCGGACAGGAGTCTCCATGGATTATGATGTTTGCGGATGATATTGTGATTTGTGGTGAGAGTGGGGAGCAGGTTGAGAAGAGCCTGGAGAGGTGGAGGTATGCGCTGGAGAGAAGGGGAATGAAAGTCAGTGAGAGTAAGACAGAGTACATGTGTGTGAATGAGAGGGAGGGCAGTGGAGTGGTGCGGGTGCAGGGATGTGGAGAAGGTGGAGTTCAGGTACCTGGGGTCAACAGGGCAAAGTAATGGAGAGTGTGTTAAAAAAGTGAAGAAAAGTGTGCAGGCAGGGTGGAGTGGGTGGAGAAGAGTGGCAGGAGTGATTTGTGATAGAAAGCTATCTGCAAGAGTGAAAGGGAAAGTTTATAGGACTGTGGTGAGACCTGTGATGTTGTATGGATTAGAGACTGTGGCATTGAGTAAAAGACAGGAGATGGAGCAGGAGGTAGCAGAGCTGAAGATGTTAAGGTTTTCGTTGGACGTGACGAGGATGGACAAGATTAGAAATGAGTTTATTAGAGGGACAGCGCATGTAGGATGTTTTGGTGACAAGGTGAGGGAGGCGAGATTGAGATGGTTTGGACATGTGCAAAGGAGGGACATGAATTATATTGGTAGAAGAATGCTGGGGATGGAGCCACCAGGTAGGAGGAAAAGAGGAAGGCCAAGGAGGAGGTTCATGGATGTGGTGAGGGAAGACATGCAGGTAGTTGGTGTGAAAGAGGCAGATGTAGAGGACAGGGTGGTATGGAGATGGATGATCCGCTGTGGCGACCCCTAATGGGAGCAGCCGAAAGATGAAGAAGAAGACTGATCTTCTTATAGCCCAGACCATCTTTGTGGAGAGCAATCATTTTAATTTTTAAATCCTCAGAGTTCTTTGCCATGAGGTACAATGTTGAACATGCAGTGGTCAGTATGAGAGAATTGTACGCAAAACACCAAATTCCAACTTCTTTATCACTTTAGTGTGATACTGTATACTTTAGTGTGATACACTGGTATGCTAGATTACAAATTTAAGATAAGTCAGCCTACAACTCTGTTGAGTTTTATTTTTTTTTGCAGTGATTTCCATTACAGAATCATGCCTGCTTATAATGCAGTGCCGCCTGAGGGTCAAGAGATCAAAGACATCTGATACTGATTTTTGCCTTTGTCACTTGTTCAGAGATTTCTCCAGATTCTTTGAAACTTCGTAATATGATCAAATTATATTATGTACTGTCTTTAGAATAAGCAAGAACCAATAAGCACTCTTCACAACCAAAGTGAACAGAAAAGCATCTCAGAATTCACACCAGCAAATGAACAGCCGCTGGCTACATGCCTTTTATTGTTTCTTTGTTATTAGTACAATTTGTGTAAAAATCTAAAGTCCATTGTGCATAATAATCTGCAGTTTTTGTGAAATAAAAATAACAAAACTAGCCTGTCTGGAACCAGCACTATATTGTGAACATGAATTAAACTCTTCAACCTGTATCTGCATGATTTTATTCATGAAGCTCCTGCAATAAAAAAACTCAAAGCACTTAAAAGGGCATCCCACTTTCCAGTTTCCACATGCCAAGAAACTGCCAAGAATGGTAAAATGCATGTCTCCGGTAAAAGCCAGCACTTGCCTCGATCACTGAATCAGTGATAAACAGCCCCTGTTGAGACACAAGGCTTGGTAGCACTCTATATAATTTAAATCCAAGCATAAATCCTAAAAGACTGAATTCAAAATGTCCATCTGAAAGCTAGCAGATCTTTGGCAATGTTTCTAAAAGCATCATAAATGCAGGCATTTCCCAAACCCCTTTGTCTACACAATATAGCATTATTTCTTTCCATTCCTCTGTCTGAAGTTTGGTGCATTTAGATTTTTTTAGATTGTATTGCAATCTCTGATTTACTGTACTGTAAATATAAAATTAATTACAGGCAAAGTTCTCTTTCATCCAGAACACATTTATCGGAAGGACCCGACTCGATTGGACAGTAATCCGAGATCGAGACAGACCCCTGGAGCTACCCCTAGCCTTATTATCAATCATGCTCTCTGAATTACATTAGGACCCAGGTCAGAACTATTGATTATTCTGGTGTTACTCTGTAATTGGCTAGAAGCTGGGCGTTAATTAACAAAGCAGCTTCACATCATTAAACTCCCATCATCAGAGAGTTTTACAGTGTAGAGGAGATGTTTTTAGTTTATGTATTTTTTTTTCTATTGTTTTATTTTATATTCCATTTTCGGTACAATTTTATAGTAGTACATTAGCATATTATTTAGGTTGGTTCTGAAGCAAACTTGAGAAACATACATTATGGGACAAAAAGTGTTTTACTCCACATTATTGCCATTGTGGTTTAGTGTCTCTCTTATTTTTAATCTAATTTCTTTCTATTCTAACCCCAAACCTGAACGTCAATTAATTCTGTTGAAATGTGCAGACCTCCCAGAATTAAAAAACATAAGTGTGTTTTCTTTCTTGAAGATCCTTTTATTGGATCAGTATTGCATATTGTGTTCTATTATAACAAACAGATAACATAAACTGGGTGTTATAATTTATATGGCCAGGTAGGTCAAACAACTTCAGATGATTATATGTGACTATGTGTACATTATTCACATTTACCTTCTTGTTTTAAAATCGAACGCTTTACTTGCTTAAACCAATCAATCAGTCAATTGACACATTGTTTGTTGGCAAATTTCTGTTGTTTTAAATACACCATTACTTTTCAATAATTTTCCTATGGAATCAATAATGTATTCTTATTCTGACTCTATAATGCACTTAGATCACATTTGATTCCAAGAGGATTATATAGTATTTTACCCCCTTGCATAAGTACATTTACTCCAATGTACTTTCATTCATTTTAAATGCTTGCTTTGTCTCCAAAATGCTTCACTAATGGTGAATAGTAAGAAGTGGTAGCTCAGTGGATAAGGTGTTGGACTTCTGATTGAAAGTTTAAATCCCAGCATCTTTAAGACTGCAAAAATTAGACAATTGGTACTGTATGTTGCTATGGATTAGGGCATCTGCCAAAGTTTTGCTATGGTGTGTAGATAAAATTTAAGTAAAGATTGCTTTTAATCAGATGTCACTGAGGGAGATGTGACATTAATATTTGTGTGAACATTAAAATATAATGTAGAATATCTGAAGATATGAACTTACCAAAACATGCTTATGAGCAACATTTGAAAGTGTGAACCTCCTATAGGAGTCAGGCTAATTATTCGTTAGCTAATTAGGTCATTAGATGTAGCTAGCTACATAACTATTATGAGTTGGTAGGAAATTATTTTTCATTTTATGGGCAAATTAGACCTTGTAAAAATTTTCAGCACATCATATCCAAATTTTGGCAAACACAGACAATCTGAATTGCCTAAATCCAATTATTGCTGTCCAATAAAATGTTATGAAGACCGTACAGTTCTTTATGACAGAGTTGTGTTTAACTCATTCCTTTAGTGTTGTGTGTAACTCGGCCTGGCACTGATTTCATCTACTTCTTGATATAATAAGCATTCCCTTGGGCTGTTTACTGCCATTAAAAAGCCATGCAAATACGTTTAAAATTTCATTCTGTGGCGATGCCAATAACTGTAGCAGTATAATGGCTCTTCAGTGTTTTATCTGAGGGGGCCTAATCACATGAATTAGACAAAGTGACAGCAGCCACCAAGCTATTTCCTCTAGTAAGGGAATTAAGATTTTCTTTAATAACCATTTCCTTTGGCAGGGGAAATTCCTCTGCACTAGTTTAATAATCCACAGTAACAGAGCAAAGTATTAAAAGTATCACTATGTTCTAAGTTGATATACAGTAATCACACGTTAAAAATCCCCCCAAAAAATTTGATATGTTCCATGTAAAAACCCTCGTTACAGTGAGACCGTGAAAGCTGAACTGTGATGTGGCGAGACAAGTTAGTTCCTGTTAAATGTGTTCTCTTATCAGCCTGTCAATTTCCTCCCTCTTAAATGTAATGTTGTTTTACAGAAATATGTAAACTCCTTTGTCCTGAAGCCTTACTTGTGGTGCAAATTGTTTACTTACTTATCAAAAGACATTTTTTTTTGTTTTAATTGTATTTGTGGAGAAGAATAAAGAACACAGTAAATAATAAATATTAATAAAAAATATTAATAAAGTAATCATCAGAAATTACAGCTGTTGTGTCAGGTTTATGCCAAGAGACTACACCTCCCATCATCCACTGCCCCAAGTCACAAGGCACCTGCTTTATGTTTGCCAATGATTAGCACTTGTATATAGTCTCACCACTCACTGCACCCTTTTTTTGTTGCTAATATATCAGCTTCCCACCATTGTATGAGTGGTAAGCAAAAGATTTTAATTAACAAAAGTGGCCACAAAAGTGTTTTTGAAGAACCAAAGCATCTTCAATACTCTCTGTGAACCACTGTGTTATTTGGTAGTTATTTTCCAGCATCAAAACTTAATTCAATAGAATCCCATATAATAATAGATTAAACTCCGCATATAAAAATCCCACAGATTCTAGTACATGCAGGGAGTGCACTAAATCTTCAGATGGCTATATTGGGGGATGACTTAAAGTTAATTCATTCTCCGCCACATGATACGGTTTTAGATTACAGAAACATAATTGTGTGATTAATTACTTTAGAAGCTATTTACTGTCACCCATTACCCTGACATTGTAAAACTGATAGACAGACATGCTATTGATTTCCAAGAGGAAATTCTAAAGTGAAATATCTGGTACAGAACATCTAAATTGAATCAGTCCAATTTTTCAGCATCAGCCTGACAACTATAACTACACTTCTTACACATCCTTTTATCTTGCTGGATTGAATTTTCTCTTTTTTTTTTACTGATAGCACACTTAAAGGCAGAGCCAGCAAAACTGTTGTTTCTGTCTGGAAAACGAGCTGTCTAAACCTTTTAACCTCCAAGCAATTGCTTGTGGGTCCACATTTGCATTCTTCATGTTCATAATTCTCTATATATGTAGCAGAAAAATACTGAATTATTATTTTTTTTTTTTAAGCACTAATTCTTCTCTAAAGCTGTGGCCATCTTGTAGAAAGAACAAAAGATGCAAAATCTCTTATGTATTTCACAGAATCAATAATCTTTTCAATTAAACAAATTTGTGAAATTCAAGTTTTTTCCAATAAAGTCCCATGAACATCTTCAATGACTTCCTATTCACTTCATACGCTGTCTACATAGGGTATAAAGGCAATGTGCACTCTATATAGCGAACTATAGACATAAAAAAGCGTTTGTATACTGTTGTCTTTACACTGTTGATTTTGTAGTGCTAGAGTCAAGGCCTCCGTTTTCAAGTACAAGACAAACATTAAGCTCAAGACCTACGCCAAGCTTAAGAACAAAAACTTCATGTTCTTTTCAAGGCTAAATCAGCTTGTTGCATTGCACTGAAAATTAGGCTACATATTCCAGAAAAGGAATGACAACTTTTCAACCTTTGTGAATGCAAAATATAAAACAAACTAACATGTTCACAAATGCTTAGGGAAGACAATAAATCTAAGACATGTCCAAGTACAAATTTTAGTAATTCTGAGATATATCCAAGTAAAAAATCCAGTTCATCTGAGAGAAGTCCAAGTACAAATGTCAGTAAATCCGAGACACGTCCAAGTACAAATTTCAGCAAATCTGAGACAAATAAAAATTCTAGCAGTGTAAATCATAGACATATTCAAGTACTAATTTGAGTAAATCTGAGATAAGTCTGAATACAAATGTCAGTAAATCCAAGACAAGTACAAATTTCAGCACTGTAAATCTGAGACATGTCCAAGTACAAAAACTCCAGACTTGAGTCCTACAGGTCTAGTATATACCGTAATTTCCGGACTATAAAGCGCATATATAAAGGACATATATAAGCCGCACCCACTGAATTTGACAAAGATTTTTATTTTAAACAAAAATAAGCGGCACCTGTCTATAAGCCACAGGTGTCTACACTGAAACTAATGAAATTTACACAGGCTTTAATGAATGAAAATTTTGGGAATAGCCTGATGCCGCATTTTTCCGGTATTACTGCATGTGTGCAAGACCGAGGAATATGTACTTATTATTTTCTGATGCTCATTTCTAAGTTTCTTTGACTAACCCGTAACGCTGTTGCCAAGAAAAATAAAAAAGCACGAGTTTTGGAAACCTGTCTGTGCTTAAATGATTTCTGTTGCAACTGGAGTTAGCGAGCTATTCCATGACCCAGACTCAACGGCTTGTATCTAAACAGTAGCCTACCAAGAAAGTCATTGTTCACTGTCTTCCTCCTTCCTTTCACAACTATTTCTCTCGGGAGTTTATCTTTTGGCATCGTCGTGCGCTTAAAAGAACGTTTTTTTCTCCCGATGCCGTGCAGCTCAAAACACAGGTGAGGTGCATTTTTTCGTTTCCGTTCGGAAATGTCATTGGTCTAATGTTATGGGGCTCAGTTTTTTGGTTTGAAGTTTGTGAAACCGGGAAAAACCCTGTAAAAATTAATAAATAAGCCACTTCGTTGTTTAAGCCGCAGGGTTCAAAACGTGGAAAAAAAGTAGCGGCTTATAGTCCGAAAAATACGGTACTTAACAAAGATGTAAAAGCATTCACCATTAACACTACTCTAATGCGGCTTCTCTTCCCAGTACCAATTCCATGACATTCTCACTGCCGTGTGAGAGTCACTCTAGTGCTAAAGCAATGTGAATGATGCAATGAGTTCCAAATGTTAAGTTGCTCTGTTATCGCTGCCCTTCACAATATGTCTATAATGGAAACTTACAGGAAATATGATTAATAGTGAAGTCCTGTTATGCATATTAGATTTATAATACCTCATAACCCTTATGGAATAATATTGCGCAAGATGGACAAGCCAGAGACATTCAAGTATTAACCACGATATCCATTATAAGATAAGTTATATTCCATATGTCAAATACGGCCTAGTTTCATCCAAGTAGTAGAACTCAATTGTCCTCTGAAGCCTTGATCAAAGATGGAAGTGCTACATCAGCCACATGCTGAGGAGGACAGGATGACCCCTGGGAGAAGTGGAATTGTAGGAGACTGCTGGCGGCAAAAGCAGTGTCCTAGTAACAGTCAGTGGAAACTGCACATCAATCACTGAGCATATTTATATAGCAGTCTCCTGCACTGTCTGCTCTCAGACAACTCTCCAAAACTCGCCCTGGATTAAAAGGTGAAAACTCTGCTCTGCAGGGCTTCAATGCCACCATGTTTATAAGCAAAAGGCTTGGATCAGACCTGGCTTTGAGGGTTGTAATGACAAAAGTAAAAGCCTCTGCCAAAGTGATACATGTAACGTCATGTAGAATGACTTTGATTTTCAGAGAAGGATCGAGAGAGCAAGCAAAATTGAATAAAGGAAGACAAAATTGACAAGAAAAAGTGGCCATTTCAGAAACAGTGGGTAGAGTCTTATATTTCTCACACTGCAGACCTTATTTGCTAGTTTTATTGTAGTTAGTGAAAGATTCCTCATAGGCATTAAATTATAATAATTTAGGTTGAAGAGATGAATATTATTGACAATTTAAGCGATTACGTAAGAAATAGATCATTTTCCTACCAGGATTATGACTAGAGCCACAAAACTATGTATCTCATCAGCCACGTGTCACTAATCACTCACACCTGCTCCTTGTCACCCCTGATTAGCTCACCTCACCTTGCACCACGTTCAGTGGCATACATTTGTATTCCATGGATGTTATTGTTAAGATTTTCCTCGGTTCGTCCTTAATTTATGGTTTTCTTTATTTGTCTTAGAGTTGCATGCATAATAAATTAATAAACACTTGCATGTGGCTCAGCTTGTAATACATGACATTGAATAACAAAAGAAATTATGTTTTATTCGGATTATACTACAGAGACCGCCATAAAGGTTTAATGCACGTACAATTTCTATTTCGGGATCAAATAAAAAAATATATATCTGGCTCAATAGTTGATAATCTGAACATCTTGTTATTTATCATCATCATCATCTAGTTCAGATCTCAGGACACATTCCAAACGAAAGTCTGTACACTGTAGCTACAGTGGAAACTATGAACTGCTAAAATAAAATAAAAACCTGGACAGCCTGCTCTGAACATGTGACAAGTCGTCAATCTTTTTCACACACCACTGAGCAGTCTAGGGCAAAAATCAATGACTGGACACAGAGGGAGGCATTTCCGTAATTATAAAGCTCAGAATGAAACATTTGCTCTTCATACCGAAACACAAACAGGAGCTCCAGGACATCGCAGTTGAATATTATGTGAGCCAAATGAACAATGTTCATCAAAATATTCCCTTTGCTGAATTGTTTAGTTTTAAAACTTGATGATAAGGGAGCCATTATAACATTATTAGGAGGCTTTATTGGACCCTGTAGCTCTGGTCTCGGAGGAGATTCTGACGCTCCAGCTCATGCCAACAGGGAGGGGGAGTTTCCGAAAGAATGGAACAAATGAGCAGAAGCGTGGTAACAGGGACAGTGGGGATTTCCTGGTTGTTAAACAGGTATATATTGCAATTACCCAGTCGGAGTACTGCTTGGCACTTGATCCCAAAATCACAGTCACGTGACTCTCACGTGGGGGCAAATGTACGTAAACACCAGTTTTTCCAAGTCAGTGGTGCAGGCATGGGATAGAGATAGACACTTCATCTGAAAAAGTGTTTATCCCAGACACACTTGGTTAAACCTTCAGTAAATATTACTGCGTTATTTGATTCCTGTATATAGTTAAATGAGTATTGAATAATAAATGGACTTCCATTACACTGTTTACTCATGTTAAAGTATATAATTTATTAACTAGAATGTCAACTAGAACTACTGTCCTATGTAGGGATGTGGGTTTTGCTGGCATCATTAGAGTTGAATAGGTTAAATAAGAGCTGACACCAAAACAGTAAATAATTTAATGATTAAGCGAAAGGATGTGGTTTTATCAAGAATACTTCCACATATTGAAAAAATACAATCTCATCTCAAATCCTATTATACTATGAATCATAACATCCGGTCTCCAGGGCGGTCTAGTCTGGATATAAATCTAATAACCAATAACACACATCTACACCCATCAACGCCCTGACAATCTGAAGTACTACATGAGGCACAGAACCTAATAGGAATCTGTTTGTGTTTTATACCACAGAAGCTTGCCCATAATCACACTTTACATTTATGACTGTGGTTTTATAATTGTATTGTGATTTTTAACTGTTTATAGTTAAAAATCACTGTTTACAATAGAAACTGTTTACAATATAAAAAACTTATCACTTATGGTACAGCAGCAGTAAAGTTTTCTCAGCAATTTTCTTTTTTTTTTTGTTTGAAAGTTAATATGTCAAAACTGTAGCTTTTCATTTTGATTCTGATTCCCATGTAGGAATTTTCTTTCAGTTACTGCTTTACGTTTGACTATTCCTTACAAAACACTGATACTGGAGACTTTTCCCGTAAATGTAGAAATGAGTGTGGGTTTTCTTTTTGAACAGGTACCCAGTATACATTTTTAACACAATGCCATACAATTACCTGATGTTACTAAAGAAAAAATGAAATATAATACAAATTTTCACAAACCTGTCATTTGAATTACAGGCAAAGCTTCTGTCAGAGCTGCAGTTATAGATACAGCAATTTATCATACCTTTTGACCAACTTAAGTTAACAAAGTTGTGGTATTGTGTCATATATTACTTCCTCTTAACATTAACTCTATAAATTATAATAAATGTAATAAAAAAAATATATATTTTTTTTTAATTACTGTTATGAGAGGGTAATGGACACTCTTGGCCATGTTCACACAGTTGCTGTGAAGACTTCATTAGCGTCTCTGTCAGTGCATGTGAGGATTCTCCTAAACCAGTGTCGTATTGTTAGTGTGTGCTCCAGATGAACCTAGATTAATAATTAATTCTCTAAAGCTGATTTGTGTTTTTGCATCCTGTTCCTTTTTAGCGACCATGGGGATGTAGGTTCAAATTTTATGACAGAGGGCCGTGTCGGGTTTGTACTTTGTATTCAGCTTGTTTAGACGCCTGGGATAAAAGACTGCCAAGTAAAATAAATAAATAAATAGTGCTTAAATACAATTTCACAGCCCTCTATTTTTTTGTGCAGAAAACAGAAAAAGATTAAGCATGTTATGTATGGAATATTTTTAGCAATGTAGCACTTTGTTACCAAGCGTAAATTAGCACGTCCGAATGCTTAATATATTACAGGTGCATCAAAATAAACAAATACAAAAATTAAATCTTAGTAAGTTGTGCTAAGGGTATAAGAAACATTCTAGTGTCAGCCGTGTCCTAAAAATAGAAGCCTTATCCATAATAAATTGCATCTAAAACCTTCAAACCCATCAGATAGAATGATGAACGGTTTCCCCCAAATTGAGTGCGGCTCCATGCCCACATTTATCCATATTTATTAGCATGCTGGGTTTACTCTGTAAATCTATTGCATTTCATACTATGGATATTTGTTTGCATCATTCTATCCAGATTCTATCAAAAAACTTTTAGATCTTTTTTCCTATTGAGGAGAGTGAGCCAGTGAAATTGACCACATCTGACCGATTTCTCATTATCATCTGCATCCCAAAGAGCAGAATATTTATAAACAAACTACATCCAATAAAATATTTAGGCTATGCCTCAAATGCCAGACACTCATTAATTTAAAAAGGAACTGTTTAAACGTTTATTGCCCATCTGTTTCTGTTTGTGATGTCTGCTTATAGTCTTCCACATCATTTATTCATCTATACAGTGAGAGGAGGCAGAAAATCAACACTCTGCTTCTGTATATAGAGGGCATACAGAATAATCCATTGTCTGTGTTCTTCTTTCTGTTCTTAGGTCAATAGAAAACACAGGAAGTTTAAACTTGCCATTTAAGTGTGTTTGGCAATAAAGTACTCCAGTCTTGAAATATGTCAACATTTATTCAGCAGATCCATCTCAAATATTGATTGCGTAACCTGAGGATGATCTGTACACCGCCAGAGACTGATCTGTTGAAGTTCTCTAATCCTTAAGGTGAAAGCGATGGTTGGTTGCAAACTGCTTTTAGAAATGTGTGTGCTCTGTGCAAACCAAAGATACAAGGACTGCAAGACACCATGTTTTGATCCAGTGCTAGTTGGTGCATTGCTAACCTGAG
Source organism: Silurus meridionalis (assembly GCF_014805685.1). Lineage (NCBI taxonomy): Eukaryota > Metazoa > Chordata > Actinopteri > Siluriformes > Siluridae > Silurus > Silurus meridionalis. The sequence continues at coordinate 25,566,330 of NC_060884.1, forward strand.
AATGTTTTCTATCAGCAACATGAAGATATTATGCCTGATTATTGAACATCTGTCTAGACATAAACAGTCTTCATTCATAGTCTCCTCTAAAATGGCAGCCTTTTGCTGCATACTGAAAGGCTTTACTGTTTGAGATAAACATGAGATTGATGACCATAATTTCACCTTGCATTTATTAATATTTACAACTACATTTGTTACATTAGATCATGTCACCTTTGGTGGCAGTCAACCTAATAATAGGAAAAGCAAAAGTATTGGAACAGATCATTAAAGTGAATAAAATTTGCATATCCCTTGTTTGCAATAACTGGCAACCTACTTACATCAACCACAATGTTTCATTCTACTTATTTGTTTTCCTGGCTTGTACAGCAGCTTCCTGTGGTTGTTTTTTGTGTAGGGTTTCTCCCTTTAATCTTCTTATCAGGGAGATAAATGCTGCTCAGCTGGGTTGGGTTGGGTCTAGGCTAGTCTAAAACCTTCCACTTGTTTCCCCAGATGAAGTCCTGGTGCGTTTTCAGACATTGTTCTGGTGCATGACGAAGCTCCTATTTTTTAGACTGGATGTGTTTCTCTGTAAATTGGCAGAACGTTTCTGTACGACTTCTGAATTCCTTCTGCTGATACTATCAAAAGTTATATCATCATCAACAAAGATTACTGAACCGTTTCCCCAAGTAGCCATGTAAACCCAAGTCATGACATGTCCGACAAGCCACTACATTTGAACAATGAGCTCATTTGTTTTGGATCATGATAATTTTTTATCAACTTTTTTTGATCACCAGTTAGGTGGCACTATTCTTGTTTCCAGAACTTTTTTGTGGTATAGCCTCTGTGTTTCTGCTCTTAAAGTCTTCTTTGAATGGTGGACTGCTTCTTGTGGAAGTTGTTGACATTTTTTTTTCATTATTCTCTCATAGTGATTCTGTCACCAACTGCTATTGTTTTCCTTGGCTGAATAGATGTCCGTTGTTAGTAAACCAGGGGTTTCTTTCAGAGACCAAACCCAAAACTCAAACCAGCTCAAATTTTATCAGTGATATTCTGCAGTTTTTGCAAAACAAATATTTTGGGTTCTTTATTAGTATTTAGCTGATACGTGTCTAAATGTTTCTGTACACCTGTTCAACACAACCATCTGTGGTTATTTTTCAAAATGTTGCCACATATTTCGAAGCAGACAAATATCTAGAATGTCTTTGTATAATGTAGCATTAAAATTCCCCTTCACTGAGTCTACGGTCTCAATCATGTTCCAGCATGACGATGCCTCTGTGCACAAAGTAAGGCTCATTAACACATGACAAGCAAGTCCATAGGTTTTGATCCATAGGGGCCCAACATTGCAATTTACAGAATATCTTGGTGCCAATTACCACAGCACACTTTCAGAGGTCTGAGAAGTCTGTGCCTTGAAAGGTTAAATATTAAAACAAATCCTAATCACTATGGTCCAAAATATAGTGAAAGGCTTTCCCAGAAGAGTGAAGGTTGCAGTTACAGCAAACCTGGAACCACCTCTGGAATTGGATGTTCTACATCACTTTTAGGTGTGATAGTCAGGTGTCTAAAGAATTTTGGCTAAATTCTGTACTGTACCACTTCGTAATGACACAACTCTTACCTGCTGTAAAGAACATGATATTAATTAAACTACATGACAGATTTTGTTAGAATTCTGGAAATTATGGAAAATGATTATATAATTGTTCATCTGTCTAAATTAATGTATTTCACTTTGCTCACTATCTAGCTCTCCATATTTAGTTACATTACATTTCAACTTTGAATCTTAGAGCCCTTCAAATTAAGGCTAAATGTAAGATTATCCCATACAAAATCTATTTCTTTTTGTGCTTAAGCATAAGCTGACAGGCAGCTGTGGAGATTTTGTTGAAATACTTTTAAAACATAGTTAGAACAAATTACTTTTCATTTGTGATATTTGTTTTAGACGAAACCTAAACTGTATCCAATCTCTCTATTCGTGTTTTTTCTACAGTAACAAAATCGTGACTCACTATCTCATACTGAGTCTTAAATTGAACCCCAAAGGCATGATGAACATGGCTACATAAAAAATGCATTATTCCTCAGAAAATAGTCCTCGTGTGTTTCACAGCATGAGTCAGAGAATTGATACTGGGTCTAAATTATTAGTCGAAGGTATTACACATCGTGTTTTATTCATAGATGGGTGGGTCACAATTTACTACATTTTGAATAACTCATGGATTTATTGTGACATACTTATGTTGTAAAGCTATAGAAGCTATATCACCTTCGATATTAAAATGTAAGAGAATCGTGGCTTCTGTGCTTTTATTCTGTCTATTCTGAAAAACAACCGTGGATTTGCAGCCGATATTGCAGTTGTTAGTATAAACACAGCACACCTGACATCATACTTTTACATTTACTAGCTAAAGGTTTAAAATTCTATAATATAAAGGCTTTAATGCAAAATGGCAAGCAAAAAAAAGGAAGGTAGCTGTGAGAGTAAAATAGCAGGTCTTATTGGGCCTTCCTGGTATTCGGTGGTTTGTTCCTACCAAAGGACAACAAAGTGAACCTGTGACAGGATTAGGAGTGCCCCAGGCTCATTAATGTGCATTTGAGAAGCAAACTAAGGGGAAAGGTTTTGGAACCCATGCTACATATGAAACAGCATAACCACATCAGACCTTAATGGCAAAATCATTTTCTTATGGCCGTGGCCTCTTTTAGTAGGATCATTCACAATGCAACATGATGTGCTGGACAAACAAGTCCCAACATCGCAACTTACAGAATGTATTGGTGCCTATTACCACAGCACATTTTTAGAGGTCTGAGAAGTCTGTGCCTTGAAAGGTCACAACTCAATACCGGTAACGACAGGCAATGAGGTGGAAATACACTCTGAAGAGAACATCAATTTATCTCAGTTCACATACTTAATTCTCAATTTTATCCTTTTAACAGATCATATGTAATGGATTTGTGATTTAAGTGTAACTTTAGTAATGCATATATCTTTCTCTGTTCTTGCTTTTTAAAGTTGTTAATGAGTGCCCAAATAGCGTAATATCTACAAGCAAACTGCCTAATTACAGTTCATTCATTTCAGTAAAAACATCATGCCATCTGGGATAATGAGTAAAGAAATCTTTTTCATTGCTAGTCAGTGATTACTAAATTCTTGGAAAGAGCAAAGAAAACAGCTCTGTGTTTCAATGGATTCATTTACACTCAAATTGCAAGTCGTTTCATTTCATAGGATGAGAGGCATTAACAGTAACAGTAGGCATTCATGACATCATCTACAGAAAGAACGCAAAAGTTAATAGTGCAAAGAAACTCCACTTATCAGAATCAACTGAAATCTGGAAATTTTGATTAGTCTGAAAGGGAAGTGAAAGCTCAGTGGGTAAGATAGTGGACTTCCGCTTGCAAGTCCCTTAAGCCTCAATTACTCAGTAGTATAAATACGATAATTGTAACTCACTCTGCATAAAGCTGTCTGCCAAATGCCACAAATGATCAATGCCTTAAACCCTATAATATTTCAATATTGTTCTATCCATGGTGTCTAGCATAGAAAATTGACAGAAAAACCCTCAATTTGATAGAACCAACAGTTTTTATATGAGTCAATTAGCGCTTTCAGACGTTTCACAAACATTCAGTCTTTGCAAATGTATAGTTAAGAAGTCACATACTACTGTATATGCCATAATATCATAGAATGTTTAGACCTGTTTTTTTAAATAAAAAAAACAGTATTGCTGTCAGTTCTATTATACTGAATATAATATAGCATATTTATTATATGCTGCCAAAAAATACATTTATATCACATGGCAATAGAATTTATTACTATGATTGGTCAGATTGGTCAGATGGTAGTTCCGGCTATGACAAATCATATTTTATATGAATGTGTTGTCTTTAATAGTTTATAGTTTCGAAAATGTTAGGGACCTGTACGATATATAATACACATAATCTATGAATAAGCAAATATAACAAATAAAAATTTATAGTCTTTGATATTATGAAGCTTGGACACACGAGTTATGTCCAAGTTCACATTATTCTATTAAGGTTTCCTCCATAGGAGGCCTTTTTATATGTAAAATGATAAACATTTTGTATTATTAACTTCAATATTCTCATTTGGATTGGGAAGAGAGAAAAAGTACATACGAATTTTATGGTAAAGTGTCCACATACTTTTGTCTATATAGTGCATTTGTAAATAGGAAGACGTGAAACAACTGAGAATGCAGCAAAATCTAAGAAATAGAATGTAAGAAACTGTTTTGAAAAAGATTAAGCATTAAAAACCTTTCCCCTGCTGCCTCCTTTTTATTCAGGAAAAACACATCTTTCTGTTCAAACAGCTTTCGTCTCCTTGTTACCCATGTTCCCTTTTCAATTTGTCTCTTTCCCCCTTACATATCTGACCTCCTGCTCATTACAAGTAGAGATGTGCCTGCTAAAAGGACAGACGGTGGAAGGAGAGGACAGAAGGTCCAAGGGGCCGTGTTGCTTCCAGACAAAACCGTCCCAGATGACTGCAATCACGACAGATGTTCTAGGCTTTTCTAAATCCCTAACCCCTTAGAGATAAGAGTGGGATGAGAGTAGGACGGGGGAAAGTTTGAACTGAGCAGATCTGTCTGGATGAAATAGACACAACTGACCCAAAAAAATTAATATCTGACTTTCACAACAAGCTCTTTCCTTTCTCCTATAAAACATGCTAAGAAGATGATTACTTGGAAATGCTCTAAATGATAACTCAGGATAAAGTTGAGGATAATAAAGGCAGATGAATAAATAACCAAGCTCCTACGTACAGTATATGCTTTACTTTTTGTAACCTCAGCTGTCTGTTTTCCAACATTTAATTATTTTACTTGCTGTAAATAAAAGTTAATGCCACAGATTCCAATTGTATAAAAGAAATTTGTTTTTTTCAGCATTTTCCACTGATACCAATCAGTCTGGGATGCCAAAGAGAGCAATTGGCAATACACATATTATGTGGAATGCTAGATTAGTCCCCCTGTCTCAGATCCAAGTGATGAGAGGCTTGGCTTGAAGGTGGAATTGGCAATGCAGTTAGTGATCAGTCTCTGACTTCTGTCTCGTTTCCCATTCATGAAGACACCAGATGGTTCGTGCTGTCGGTTTCACTAAATCAAAACACCACATACTATTGGAGATATAGTTTTATTAGCTAAATGTGGAGCTCAAATACACGCACAGTGCTGAAAACTGTATATATATAAAACCACAAACATTCTGTTTTTATTTTGTTTGCAAGAAATAGGCATGACATGAGTTAAGCTCATTTATACCACAGTACTTGAGTGTGATTGGTCAGATGGTGTTCTCTTCACCTCTGACTGGACTGGTTTAATGTATATTAATGTGCTCCTTCCAAAGGCATTTTTGTTTTAATAGAAATGAATCATTCACAAGTAAATATATAGGGGAGACTACAATTGAAGACTAATGATAAAGTGTTCTTATTTAACAATAATACGATTAAATCGATGAATTTCTTGTACATTTTATCAGTAAATTTCTTGATAAATAAAACATGAATAATAATGAATAATAGTAATAAAATCAATCATTGTTCTTAAATAAATGTAAATTTCGCCATAAAAAGAATTAACCACCATTTCTGCCTTTCAACTGTAACATTATTATTTTAATAATTTTTACGAGAGCACAACCTGTCAAATTTTATTCATTACATATATCATTAAATATATATTTTCAGTTCTACTTCTACTCATGTCTAACATTATAGTCGGCAGTCCAGCAAACAGCATGTGGTCGTCCTCAACTGATGTGAGCAGCATCTTTAACTTTCTTTTTTTTTTTTCAGAGATTATGTTTTTTGGAGCATATGGCGCTGAATCCAGCAGTCAATCAAGTGCTTCTATAATGAGCATTAACTCTGCTAAAGTACACAGAGAATATTCATGTCCAATTGTCTCCTTTTTCTGCATTATATTCTAATGTATATATATTTTCTCTAGAAACCCAGTTACAAAAAAAATAGCTTTAATTTAGCAAGCATTTATTAAATTGATGATTAATTAATCCAAAATTATTCTGAAATGAAAAACCAGTCAGTGTAGCAGACACCATGTGAAGTTCGCTATGCCTTTTTTTTTCTTTCACCCTTTTATTTGGAAATAGTGCATGAGCAGACCAGGCCTGCAAGCAAACTGACAGAAGAAAGAGAATAAAGCAGGCCGAGGAGACTTCATGATGCATTATCTGCTTCCAAGTTGGCTTGGAGAAGAAACGGCTTCTCTGTCCTCACACAGAGATCCCATACTTCAGCCGCAGGAGACAACTAAGCTCTGGACAAAGATTGGACTGCACAGTGTCATGTGAGCTCTCAGAGTTTAGTTCTTTTCATGGTTACAAACAAGGACGCACAGTATCTCAAATGCCAAACCCTGCTGTTTCATCTCTGCCCTGATGTTCTGCCTGAGTCTGTTTCCGACAGCAGCTCAAGGCCATATAATCATTGAACATTTTCATATGAAAATAAATGATTAAGAATAGCAGCCTTGACAGCCTTGACAGTGTGGGGTAATGAAAGTCAGTGCTGTTGATTTTCTGCATTTTATTACTTTCTTTCTTCAGCTCCCAAATGTAAAACACGGTGTACTTGGTCTAATAACATTAATGCTATTTATTAACTTGCTCCAGGGTGGTTTGATACTCAGGTTACTGTGGATCTTTACATATTTTCCCCATGTCTGCAAGGGTTTTTTCTTTATTAAAGAGCAATATTAAATATACAAGAAGAAATTTGACGAGTCTCTTAAAATGAAGTAATTTGTTTCCTTTTTAGAAAAATTAACATTTTATTGCTGAAATTGCACACAGAAATATCTGTGAAAACCCATTAATGCACTTAATTGCCATATTTTAATCAAAATGCGAATACAAATAAAAAAATTTTAAATTAAAAAAATCCATTTTAAATTACTCTAAAAAACGTAAACGCACTGTAAGGTGTTTTCTTCGTGTTTTAGTTTAAAATTATTCCAAACTTTCTTTTAATTTATGGATTTATGGGTGTCCTGTGATTGATAAATAAATATCTGATTGCTGAATAATGTACCCTAATTGAAGTAGCTGTTTAGGTGGATAATTTTACATACCATTGCATGAATGACTGCCTGACACATAATATATTATTATATTTATTTATATTTATTATATATATTTATATATATTTAATTAAATGATTAATTAGTTAGATATTGGTTGCTATGAATACAGGCACCATCAGTTGTTTTCTTATGATACATTTATCAAAGATATACAGTAGCATAAATGTCAAGTTTATTTCTATAGCCCTTTTCACAACAGACATTGCCTCAAAGCAGCTTTACAGAATTTAAAAGTTGTGAATGATGTGTATTTACCCTTGATGAGCAGCCATGGTGACTGTGGCAAGGAAAAACTCCCTTAGATATTATGAGAGCCAGACTCAGAAGGGGAACCCATCTTCATTTGGGTGATATCCCGAGTGTGGTTATAGTCTTTAAACAATACAGAACACTGGAGAGTGAGATCTAACAAGAGCACTGGAATGTAAGATTATGAGTAATGTCCTTCCTACAGTCTAATACAGTCATTTGAGATTATGGAACCGATTATGGAACCAGAAGCTACTTAGCAACTCAAAAAATAGCTCAACATTTGAGATCATCATAGATCCAACACCAGCTTCTCCATGCCAGAGCCTTTAAACACTCCAAGAGGTCCAATGTCCAAACACTACATGAAGTGGGATCCAAATGGCACTGGTACGTTTCTAACTAAACTAAAACTAACAATACAGGTGCCTCAAGCTAGCCATTAACATCATGATGAATACCGGCTGACAAAGTAAATCAGTGGCACACAGTTAAAGAGTTACAGAGAAACTAATAACTGAAACGGCACCATTACCAGCAGCATTAAATTTTATTCCCTCATCTCCTACTCCTAAGTCCTCATAAACCGAAAACATAGTCTCAAAGCTTTCTCTGGTAAAAACCTGTTATGTTCACTTGAAGTGTCAGTGATTGGAGCGATATTGCCTCTAAATAAAAAACTCTTCACAAGGCAGAACGATGCCCTCAGCAGGGCAAAAAAGCAGCATGATTTCCATCTGTCCTGACATGTAAACACTTCAATGTGAGATAGGAAGGCGCAATAGCGTCTTCCAGACTTGAGGAGACTTAAGAAAGTTTTGGGGTGACTGTCCGGCAAGATTTTAACCAGCTTTTATCACTGCATCACTAAAATCATTTGATCCAACTCCATCATTGAGGTATGGCAGTGTCACTGAATGTGAACAGAAAGCCCTGCAAAAGTGTGGTTAAACTGCCCAACACATCACTGGGACCCAACTACCTACCATTGAGCACTTCAGTAGTTGTCTGTAATCAGGGATACCTCACATCTCAGTCACAAGTTGTTTAACCTCCTTTTATACAAAAGAAGATATACGAATATTTGCACCAGAATCAGCAGGGTCAGGGCCAGCTTTTTCTCTAACAACCATCCTCCCACTGAACTATACACTGCAGGCTCACTAATGCTTTACTGATTTTACTACCAGTAATCATTATGCAGTTCTACTTCAACCTGTACACTCTGTATCATTTCTGTATTAATTCTAACTGTATATAATTTTACAGTGGGGCAAAAAAGTATTGTTAGCCACCAATTGTGCAAGTTCTCCCACTTAAAAAGATGAGAGAGGAGTGTAATTTTCATCATAGGTACACTTTAACTATGAGAGACAAAATAAATAATCCAGAAAATCACATTGTCTGATTTTTAAAGAATTTATTTGCAAATTATGTGTTTTTTTGGTCACCTACAAAAAAGCAAGATTTCTGGCTCTCACAGACCTGTAACTTCTTCTTTAAGAGGCTCTGTCCTCCGCTTGTTACCTGTATTAATGGCACATATTTGAACTCGTTATCAGTATAAAAGACACCTGTCCACAACCTCAAACAGTCAGACTCCAAACTCCTCTATGGCCAAATCCAAAGAGCTGTCAAAGGACACCAGAAACAAAATTGTAGATCTGCACCAGGCTGGGAAGACTAAATCTGCAATAGGTACGCAACTTAGTGTGAAGAAATCAACTGTGGGAGCAATTATTAGAAAATGGAAGACATACAAGACCATTGATAATCTCCCTCGATCTGGGGCTCCACGCAAGATTTCACCCCGTGGGGTCAAAATGATCACAAGAACGGTGAGCAAAAATCCCAGAACCACACAGGGGGACCTAGTAAATGACCTGCAGAGATCTTGGACCAAAGTAACAAAGGCTACCATCAGTAACACACTATGCCGCCAGGGGCTCAAATCCTGCAGTGCCAGACGTGTCCCCCTGCTTAAGACCAGTACATGTCCGGGCCCGTCTGAAGTTTGCTGGAAAGCATTTGGATGATCCAGAAGAGGATTGGGAGAATGTCATATGGTCAGATGAAACCAAAATAGAACTTTTTGGTGAAAACTCTGTCATTGCCAACAAAGGGTATATAACAAAGTACAGTGGAACTCACTTATCTCGACCTCGGTTAACTCGACAACCCTATTAAGTCGACGTTTTTGAAGTGAAACCGCCAAATTCTCGCTTTGTCTAAGCATTTTTTAATGGATATGTCGACTATTTTATGTCGCCGAACCCTGATATCTCGAGCACAAGGGGGGAAAATTTTGCCATTTAATGTCAGTTATGTCGATCGGCACTGTGCAGCCGCAGAAGAACTCGCGAAAGTGGCGGAAAAATCAAACCTTACAGATGCTACAGGTGTTGTATTGTATACTGGTGAATCTCTGCTGTTAGTTAGTGCACATATGCCTTTTGTTGTTAAATGTTATGCAATGAACGGGAGGCGAAAGCCGCGCTTGGTAGGAGCGCAGCGCGGAACATGGGATGAGCAGCAAAAGCATAGAATTAACAACAGCAGGATCGGGGGAATCCGCGATGTGCTTTGGGAAGAAAAGCGCAGCCGTTGAGAGAGTGCCGGTGGGAAGGCACGTACCGGGATACGCATGAGCGATAACAACGAATGTACATGTATGTACATTTTTATAGCATGCCTTCATCAAACAAATCACGGCAACGCTGTTGTGTAAAAAAACCCTCAAAAAACACGTGCATGCACATTCTCATTTATTAACGCCTGATCGATGGCCATCCAGAAAGTTATGCATGGTCAGAGTATATTGTGCCTTACACACATTTTGCACATTTTTTGCACAGTGGTAGCCCCTCCCCAAACCACCTTCTCAATACTACTATTTGCAAATTGAGGAATAAGTCAAGTCAAGCTGGCTTTAATGTCATGCCAACCATACACAGTGCAGTACAACTGTAAACACACAGACCACAAACAAGGCTATGGCAGGCTAAGCAACAAACCGGCATGGGTTCAATAAAAGGGGCTGCTGGGAATTGTAGTTTCTGTCTGCTTTCTTACATACTGACACACAATGTCCTATGTACAAGGCTCTTGGGGGTTTTTTGGGGGGGCAGGTTTCCAATTTCTTATTTATGGTTGGACTGATGCCAATAGTACTACACTACATTACACACACATGCTGATACACTGACTGAGAACTAATTTCCAGAACAATTCACATAAAATCAAGTGTAGCATTAATTAAGTGCTTGCAGGTTAGGTCTCCCTATTTGTTGCGACCTGTGTCAGAACGTAACAAATGGAAGATTAATGGGGATATTTACCAAAGTCACAGCAATCGATATTTTACCAATTTATTACATGAAATCATTTAGTGGTTTGGAGCTTTTAAAAACGTGACCCATTGGCCACCCAAATGCAAAATACCTTAAAAGCAGACTTGGTTTGCGTTCATTTGTTTCTGTCAGCCAATTTGGAACAAAACAAATTATGCCTCTACAACTAAATTCATTCACAACATCATAACTTTTCCCCCACAATCATTCATATGTGAACAGAGTGAGTTCTTTATTGTAATGAACTGATTAAATAACTGCACAATGAAATTCAAAGCCTGCGACACTTGAGTGATTAGTGCTGGTCTGATTGCTTCTTCAAAGCAAAGCTGAGGCACGAAGAGGCGTTTCAGATAGAGAAGTGTAGATAGACTCATTTTCATTTCAGTGCCTATAATATCGGTTCAGCTAATGAGTCGCCAGTAAGCCTCTGAACAGCAGGCCTTCAGTTTCTAGTTACCGTAAGCACCACAGCAAATCGTGCCAAGCTGTCTCAATTTCCAGGAAGAAAAACGGTAATGTTTCCACTTTCTGTAGTGTTCAGAGTACGGAGCAATGATTCTTACCTTAAATTTCATCAATTTTGCGATATTAAATATAAAAAGTCCACACGCCTCTTTAATTATAGCAGGTTTTTGCGATGTAATCAAAAGATAAATCACAGTAATTTCTGAACTTTTCTGGAACTAGAAAACAATGTTTCTAATTGTATTTCATGGAATATTTATTAGTTGTAGTTTCACAATGAGAATATAAAAGGTCTGGTGTGCTTTTATTCATTTTTTCACATCATAACCTGGGATTTTAACAGAAGTGTGTACACTTTTTATATTCATTGTGATAATCCAGATTATATTCTGTAATATTACGTATATGTATTGCATATTATCAATATTACGCAATATCGACATTTTAAATCTGTTTGTTCAGAAGGTATGGATTATGGATTTGTTCTAATCCGTTATAGTTTTAATAACAACTGCTACAACATGTAGAACAAAAGCGACAGGAAATCGAAAGCCTATAAAAACTAATCAAAAATTATAGTAGTTTTTTTTTACTTGCTGTAAAATGTTTGTTATATTTTTGTAAGGAGTCTCCAGTGTCAGACATTTGTTACAGTCATTCATCTGCATGCTGTTTACTGATATATCTATCTACCCCTAACTGCATGCATGCTTTTCCTTTAGGTTTTCCAACATAGGAAATCTTTCAGGAATATTGTGTTCCAGCATGTGACAAGGTGCAGTTCTTTGTCTTAAACTTGTCTGGAAAAAAAAAAAGAATGACATATTTTTATAGTATATAGTAACATAATAACTATTTCGTTTTTCCAAATGGTCACGATTTTAGTTCATCATAAGAAATGAGTAGCATTATAAGAAACCGTAGGTTTCTTTTTAATTATTGCTTGTAGTATCCACTGATTTAAAAAAATAAAGGGTGGAGTTGAAGACATAACAGATTCATCACAGATTTAGCCAATGAAAATAAAGAATCCAGTGACGTGTATTTTTAACTCAGCCCTTTTTTGTCGTCATAGGACGTTTCAACCAATAAAGAAGCAGAGAAACTATGCACAGGCTACTCTACAGTACTGTACTGTACTACAGTACTCACAATAAATTTGACATTTCTACGAATTTACACACAATTCATCTCGCTATATTCTAGCAAATGTTTTCTGTGTGTGTTTAAAGAGTGTGGGAGGATGATTTATGGTTTAAACAACACAAAAGTGCATTTTTGGGTGGCATCCATTTATTCCATACAGGAGATGATTGTATATAGTATATAATTGCTATGATTGCAAAATAAAAATGGATGAAAAGTATAATGTCATAAAAATTTATTTTATTTTATTTATTTTTAAATGAAGCAAAACACTTCACCTTCTTATTCATAACCCAGTTTAATACATTTTTGGGAACTTTCCATCTATATCTCTCATATAATGGAGAATTTACCCTTGACATCCTCTCAGTCAGCAAAACATCATAACAGTCAGTGAAGCTGGGGGAGTAGGTAATCAATATCATCCATGAATCAGCACAACCCGGCCTGTAAGCAATTAATAAATAAATAAATAAATAAATAAAATCACATAGAGATGACCTCATCGGCAAGAAAGCAACACCAAGCCATGAGGCAGCCTCAACAGCCTATGAGACACTGGGTGGCAGTTCACAAGAAGAAATCACTCAGTGTCAACTTGTTAAACAAATCGCTCAATTTGTTTGCAGAACGAATCAAAAATTTGCAACCCGGTACATTACGACACGGTTCACATCACATCGAATTTTGATAAATGCCAACAACATGTAGGCAAAATATTTATGCACGTTTTCCCAAAAATTTGGTCAAGGGGGAAAACTATGTTAATGTTAACTATGTTAGTAGGTCAGAAAAGCAAGCTGTGTTTTCCAATAAAACGGCTGCATAATCGCTCTATATACTGTATGTAAAGGTCAGTTTGGGCATTAAGCAGCTTTGTGGGTCTTTAACTCGTAAGCAACAATTTGCTCTTTATGTTTGTGAATTCTCTTCAAGCAGTTCAATGAGGTGTAAAATGTAATTATAGTATGGAGCTCTACATCTGTAGTAAAAGAGGATTATTTAAGGATCACTGGATATTTAAGGGGTTAATTAAATATTCTTCGCCTTGCGAAAGCGTTCTACTTTTTAGATTAGGAGAACTGTATTCAAGGGTAATTTATTCAGGTTGTATAAATGTTAAAATCAGCATGCATTGTGAAACATTTCAGCGAAAGGCCAGGGAGAAAAAAGTCTTCCTGTTTATATCATGCTCTGTTAGTTATTATTAACTGTAATGCTCATTTTCAGCTCAAATCCCTCCTGCTGTGTAACATTCTACATTTCGAGACACTGTCGCTTGCACAAGATGCCATTGTATTCAACATGTAGAAGAGAAAAAAAAAACATAGGGAAACATTTATTCACTTAAAATTTATATTCTTAATCTATTAATTTATATAACGCTGCTTTGCGACAATGTCAATTTGTTAACAGCCATATACAAATGAATTTAACCAATATGTACAATACCGGAGACTAAAAAACTACAGAGGAAGCATGTAATGTTTACCAAACTTTTCATATTCATTATTAATAGTAAAATGTAATATATTAATGAATCAAAATATCAAATATCGCTCTGTTTGTTTATTTAGTGACAAAACAAAACTTGGTAATGCAGTCAAATAAATCTTAAACACGTATCGATGCCAGTAAGACTCACAGCTAACTAAGGGGGCTTTCACACTGGCACTTAATCCAAAACAGCATGCTTCACATGAAAAGTTTTGAACCTGAAGGCTGTCATGTGGTCCAGAAAGCACCCCGTGGTCCAGAACCCGAGATGACCCGTAGGAGGTGGTGTGAGTGGAACTGTGGTGCAATGTCCCTGAATGTGAAAACAACCTGTACTCGACTGAACACTCGTTCAGGAAATAAAGTAACCTGCGCATATGTTGTAATTATTAATGTTTCAAATATTTAACTTCATATAAATTATTTGTATAATGTTATATTATTATACTTCTTTTATATAATTATTATAAATTGTAATTTATATAAATATTATATACCGTAATTTCTGGACTATTAAGCGCACCCAAATATAAGCTGCACCCACTGAATTTTATAAAGATTTTTATTTTGAACATAAATAAGCTGTGGTAGATAGTGTGTGTATAAGCCACAGGTGTCTACACTGAAACTAATAAACTTTACATGGGCTTTAATGAAAGACAGTGTCTGTTACACGGTGTAATGGGTGAAATATGTTGTGGCTCCTTTAAGAGCAGAGCAGTATTTTGGGAATAGGTTGCCGCCGCATTTTTCCGGTATTACTGCATGTGTGCAAGACCGAGGAATATGTACTTATTATTTTCTGAAGTTTCTTTGACTAACCCGTAACGCTGTTGCCAAGAAAAATAAAAAAGCACGAGTTTTGGAAACCTGTCTCTGCTTATATGATTTCTGTTGCAACTGGAGTTAGCAAGCTATTCCATGACCCAGACTCAACGGCTTGTATCTAAACAGTAGCCGACCAAGAAAGTAATTGTTCACTGTCTTCCTCCTTCCTTTCACAACTATTTCTCTCGGGAGTTTTTCTTTTGGCATCGTCGTGCGTTTAAAAATCACCATGAGTGAATCTTTTCTCCCGATGCCGTGCAGCTCAGAACACAGGTGAAGTGCGTTTTTTCAGCGTGATGAATGATTCTCATTTCCTGTTGGCAGTCCGAGTGAGCAACAGGTCAAACGTCAGAGGAACCTAATCCATATTTATGATGTGGTGCGGCCCGATTCAGTGGGAGCGCATCTGATTTAATATAAAGAGTTTCATTGGTTTACCTGAACCCGTTCGGCAATTTTATTGGTCTATTGTTATGGGGCTCAGTTTTTTGGCTTAAATCTTGTGAAACCGGGAAAAACCCAGGACAAATCTATATATTAGCTGCTTCGTTGTAGCGAAAAAAGTAGCGGCTTATAGTCCGGAAAATACGATAATTGTATACATTATATTACATATTGCATCACAATAATGCACTATATGAACAAAAGTATTGAAACACCTCACCTTTCCTGCCATATGTGGTTCTTCTCCAAACTGTTACCACAAAGCTGAAGGCACATAATTGTATAGCATGTTTTTTGTATTGTATAGCAACCCTACTTAATACCTTTGGGATGAATTGGAACACTGCACCCCTTGGAATCCTCAGCTACATCAGTACCTGTCTTTACTAACACCCTTGTGGCTGATGAACACAACTGTGCACAAGCACATTTAAAAATCTAGTGGAACATCTTCCCAGAAGAGTGGAGGGAATTATAAAAGCAAATTGGGACTAAATGTGGAATGTGATGCTCAAAAAGCACATACTATTGTTATGACCAAGTGTAAGCAAACCTTTGGCAATATAGTGTACACATAATATGATGAGGCATGTTGTGTTATGTTGTGGTGTCTGTGCAAGCTTATGATGATGTAAGATTAAAGTAAATGCAAACAAATTTGACAAAATCAAGTGATTCTAAAACCAGACGAATGCCAGAGAGTTGATTCAGACCAGGGCAAACATGACCTTCCAAACCTTAATAACTGCTTTACACAGCTACTATAGCCTGTAATTATACCTTTGTAAATGATCATGTAAATTAATTGTAAATATAAAGATGTTCAAAATTGCATGCATAGGATTAAAAATTGTTTATTTGTGTTTATATGTTTAGCAGCTAGCTGTCAAGAGCTTCTAGTAGGTTTTTGGAAAAAAGGTTCTTGATGCTCTTACTCATGTGGAGAAACATCATTAAACAGGAGGTTTTTCAAAAGATGAAACAGATAAAACACGCACATTCGTGCACATGCACACACACACAGATACCAATAACAGTCACTGCTACTTCCTGTATTTCAAAATCCACCAGCTGCCAGAAATCTCTAGCAGAAATTATGAGAGTGTGCACACTGTATACCTCATGTTTTAAATTCACACTACTGCATAGCTGCACATGATGTACTTCCTGTATACAATTCCCTGCATCTGCATTTTGTGTTGGTCGAGAAAAAGCATTTTGTTCCAGTGTATACAAATTACATAAAGGACTAGCACTTGAATCGGTGTAGCTTGACTTTGCAGCACACCACACCGCTATCTACATTGCGCATTCGGAGGAACTTTACACACCTTCGCTTGCTCAAGTTGCCACTGGACTTTAATCAGGAAACACTTGTTGAAATCTCTAACAGCATTTCGGGCTTGGGGTTTAAAGAGGTTTATAAATGGTACACGCTGCGCTGGGAATTCTCTTCACACAGCCCTGGTGAAAAAATAGAAACCCTGATAGAATTCATAACAGTTTCAATGGTTATAATAAGAATTGTACTGGTTTTAATTGAAACGCTAATGGTCCATTCTGATCTCTACAAGTAATTTGTTGCCTTCTATTAGTGGCATGTTACGATACCATTAAAGACATTAGTACACCTTTGATAACCATCATCTACTGGACACCTTTAGAGTGCGTAGACAATCATCCAGATGTGTAAAGGTCTCTACAGTGGTTTCTTTGCACCTAAAATAACCAATGCAACAACAACCATCTGATAATAGAGAACAGCTGATGGTGACTGAAGTGGAAAGCATTAGAATTATGTGATGGTTTCTGGGTGATGGACAGGTATTATATAAATGCATACATTCATTTATGCAGGAAAAGAAAACCAGCAGAAAGACTTTTGAGATATTTTGCTTTTTGTAGCTTGCATTATAATCATGCGTGAGATCTTTGTCCTCATTTCAGCCCTGATCTCTAGTTCTGACATCAAACCATCTACAAGAACTTTACACACTTTCCCCCTCTACAAGATCCCACTGCATGCTAGATCTCTGATCAGCTCGAGCACACATCGTTCACACTCTACACACACATATTGTTTTTCTATCCAGCTCGTGCTGGATACACGCTCCAGCTCCAGTGCATGCTCCAAAAGCAAGTTCATCATCCAACCTGCTCTGTAAAGCGAGAACAGATGCATCTGAGGTATATTCCAAAGAAAGAGATTTTTTTTTTTTTTAGAAGACCGTCCCAATCACGCATCATTCAACAATAGAAAAAAAAGCGCTTGCATGAGCATCCCGGATTGATGCCTACCTCTAATCCGACTCCACTTTTCTCCCCGAGAAGCACGACGCTGTAACACGGTCCCAGAACGAGAAGAAGCGAGACTCCAGTGCTCACGGTGCTCACAGACAGCCCGGGCTCGGTGCTGTGGTCTGTATGTTCAAGCACGAACCCATGAGTAAAGGTTGAGCTGCTCCCCAGCGACCAACATACAAGCGGGAAGTAGCGGGCTGTCACCCAGCCTCCGGGCCGCCTGTGCGTATTCAAACACCACCCCCCTCTTTCACACGCTCCCCATAGTCACACCTCCTCTTCCTCCTCCTTCTCCTCTTCTTCCTCCTCCTCGCTCAGTGCTAATACCTTCGCTTTGCCAACCAGCACGTTTCAAGAACACCAAACAATTCTTTGTTACCATGTAAACTGGTCCACCGATACAAACTAACTGGAAGACAGGGGATGCATATGTAACCCAGAGCTGTAAATCACCAGTAGACAGCTACACCCAGTGTTTGTCCCAGTGTAGTGATGAGATGGGCTTTTTTTTATTATTCATAACTTTAATTTGATTATAATGAGCCCATTAGTGATTCATCTTCATTACCAAGCCTGTACCCTGCATCCAACACTACAATGAAAAAACCTGGTGATGCTACATTTTAATGCCCCTGGACTACACCAGCATCCCTTACCAGTAACCAGGTCTGGGGTTCCAGTCCAGAAAGTCTTTAGGGTCAGGGTGGAACCAATTTTTCTGACCTGGAACTATTTTCTTGTAGATTTTTTTCTTTTGCAATCTCTATTGTTTTAGTATAGTAGTATATACTGTAGCTATGCCCAGTGTTTGTGATAAGCACATGAGACATGAGATGATTGTGTTTATGAGATGATTTTTTTTTTTTTTTCAATTCATAACTTTGATGCAAATTATTCACATAATGAGCCCATTAGAAATCTTCATTAAGAATAAAATCATGGTCAGTGTAGCAAACCGACGATAGTACAATTAACGCGACAGGAATACAGCTTGAATGTGATGCCAGTCTATTAAGTGGCACCATGCACACACATTCACTAAAGTGGTTCATGTTCAAGGTCTGGTCCTAGATTTAGGACAGTGCTGGGCTGGCATATTTCCTTTTACACTTCATTCTTTTGTGGGGTTTGTTGTTTGTTTTGGATCTTCGCTGAATTCCATATCTTTAATAGAATGCAGAATGTTTTTAAACATTTTGTGAAATTGTCTGTTGCAGTAGTTACTGAGCCAAGGTGGAACGACTTTCTCAGTGGTTTGAGAGCTGGCACACAGCAGGAATCGGTACTGAAACCGTGTCGGTGAGAAAGTAGGAACATTCACATTCTTCTTCTCATCTAGGAGCAATTCAGCATAACCAATCCCCCAAACTATATGTTTTTTAGAGGTTTGAAAAAACTAGAGAACTCAGAGGAAACCTATCATTACATACAGACTTCAAACTTCAATAAACTTCACACACACACACTTAATCAAACTTTATTCTCTGTACAGTATGTGTGAAGTGTATTGAACCTGGGCCCCCTTAAGCTGTCTTATAGCAACATTACTGTACCACTCCATGAGATTAAGGAATTTCAAATAAAGATTTGATGTAAGCATTACCGAACAGGTACAGTACATATATTTAATACATCTATACCACTCTGGTATAAACATGAGTTAATGCCATAACACTGTTTAAGCAAAATTTACGAAGAAAAAAAATAACCTGAAGAGAAAAAAAAAAATTCTGCATTTGATAGCATATAGCATACTTCTTCATGTTTTTTTTGCCACCATCACCAATAGCCTATTCATTAATGGACCTACACCTGGTTTTCTGTAAAGCTACATGTGAAAATATCTATTGTTTAAGTGCTAATCAAATACAAATCAAATTAAAATGATTATTTTCAGACATCCTTCTTATGTCAGGGGCCTGCAGCTCTCAGTAGTACAAGTGCAACAGAAGTGAGTTTCCAGTTCCAAAGTAATTGTAGAATGAACAGAGTGGGAACAGTGAGTCACAGCTAAACATAAGGGTTTGAGTAAGTGCCAGTAATCAGGTGTGGAATGAATGGCAGTTCTGGGCTTGTAATGTATAACACTATGGTTTCTTTATAGGTTTCTCTGATGAAAGACCTGGTTCACTCAGAATCTACAGTCTCAAAAGACAAATCTTATTGAAGGTATGTCATTTTGGTTTGCGACACCTTTTTTTGCTCTGTGAGCCTCAATTACTCTGTTCTTCTATTTCTTTTTCTTGTTCAAACAAGAGTTCCAGCTCACAGGAGAATGTCTCAGTGCAATTTTTTTTTTCTTTCTATCAGAACACTTCCATTAAACAGCAGTAATTCAAATGGCTGATCATTAGTCACCAAGTAGTTTAAAATTACACCTAATGTAATCTAAATCCATTCAGTATTAATACAAATGAACAGATATTATCATAATGTACCCTCTATAATTTATTCTGTTGGTTCAGAAATTTTTTGTTAAGCCAGCGTGGGTTGTTTAAGCATAGCGAGTTTGGGTTATGACGTCCACCCAGTATAATGGGTTTTTTTGTTATTTTTTTAAAGCCAGCTTGTCAGCAGAAATGACTATGCTGCTGAGCTACAGACCCACAAAATTGTTACAATGTGCATGTCATGTAAGAAGATTTTTTTCGGAACAAATGTAGTGTTAATTTAGTCCAAACTACAAAACTTACCTGAACCAATTTGAGCTCTGTTTTTTGTTAATCAGGTTGAAAAATGTATTACCTAAATATGTTTGCAGAGATATACAGAACCTTAAAGTCCCTGTGATCCCTGAGTGACGATGGTTTGACTAGCAATATTTTGTTTTTACAATGACGAAAACAATACGACAACATTTCTCATGGCAGGTAAATGTAGCAGCATATGCTCCGCGCTCCACTCTGGCTCATCCATGCGCTGCCACATACATATATATTGTATAGTTTATGCAGTACAGTACTGTAAATTGCTCTGTTTTGCTAAATTATGTCCTGTAATTTGTTAGCCTGGGTAGGCTAGGACATGTCTCGAGGTGTCATGTTGGGGAATACCTGTAACTTAAAAGTTTTACATTCATTTTACAAGCTAAAATTTTACATTTCTGTCAGGTTTGTGTCACCCATAAGCCACTGCATCATGTCACATGTTAGCACCTGATTAGCATCCACTAATTATTAGCCTTTGTATAAAACACTCACACACAGTCAGTGTGTCTTATTTGTCTTTCTAATGGTTGTAAACATTCTTGTTAGTGCTCAAACTCAGGTTAAGGTTTTGGTTCATGATCGTGAAGCCTGTTTTTTGTTTTTCCGTCTTTATGTGTTTTATGTTCACACAATCTAAACAAAATAAATAACTATTTGCACTCATATCTGCCTTTCCCTTTTTATATGAAATTTTTTTGCAGTTGAAGCTTATTCATTTAACTCACACTTTTTCTGGTTGCCAATGAGTCTCGACAGACAGAGTGGAACTTTCCAGATATTTTAACTTGACTCAACATGCCTATTCATTTTCAGGTCTGCATCTCTGATCCAACATGTTTTATTGGCTATTATCAACCCACTTTGGATGACATTGACCCACCTTCCTGACCCAGCAACTGAGCTGTAAAAATAAACCAACATAGACACAACAGCCCAAAATAAGCCCAATTGAAAACACACTTTTCTGGTGCACACACTTATATATAACGAAAGTTGTGAGGGTGTTAATAGTGTTTTCACACTTCGTTCCATTCAGCATGAAACATAGTCTTAAATTGATGGTGCATAACAATGTGACTATGATAAATTAACTCTGACCCCTCTACAAACAACTCACACATGAAGTGTACTCAGATCTGAACCATGTAAGAGGATAGTTTGCTTTGCAAGAGAGTTTAGAATCTCATGACTTCTATTTCAATAACGCTTTAATTTCCTTCAATTATATATATATATATATATATATATATATATATATATATATATATATATATATATATATATATATATATAACAGGTTAATAAAGCTCATCAGAGACCACAGTCAAAGATTGAAAGGAGAACTGGATTAAAAATAACAGCTGCTGTAGTCAAGTAATAAAAATGTGATACATTTCTGTTTGCTGAAAATGAAAGGGAAAATGGGTGACAGCAGTTTTTGATCAAAGTACACATTCAATCTAAGTCAAATAAACTGGGGCATAAGTACATGTGTGCAAATGATAGAATGAGGTCAAGGATACACAGTTTTGGAGAAGGGATTCTGAAAAGCTTAACATTTAATTCTCAAATAATCAAAAATAATTTTGTCAGTATAAAACTTTACAAAGACTGATGATTGGTTTGCAATTTAAAATAATTATATATATACATTTATATGTACACCTCATTTTCAAGTACCGGTACTTCTTTAATATCAGTCCATGTCCTGCTGTGAAATGAAGATTAAATGAAACTGAGCAATTTATCTCATTATTGTAGAAAAATAAACAGCTCACTAGCTTTCCAAATCTTATCATTCACAGAACATAGCAACTGCGATTGAAATTGGTCCTGATTAGTGACTTCATGTAGATGGTTGAACTTCTATTGATTAATCTGCAGGCATCCATCAGCAGGCTATGATCTGAGGATATACACACACAAGACTATAGAGTGAGAAGAGGAAGGGTAGTGCAGGTATTCTTTGAACACCAGACACACCACTGTGCTTTGGATCAAATGCAGTTAAATAGTTAAAACTGGTAGGGAGGCCAGTAAATAGTTACCATATTCAAGTGGATGAGAGACAAAAGCCTTTGCAATAATCTTTATTCTCGTATACAAAATAAATATGCAAGCTGCAGGACGTGACCATAATGTGGGCTGCAAACCAAATTGATTATTCCCAAAAATACTGATGAACTTTGTTGGGAGATCTAAGTTTGATGGTGATGCTGTGTTGAAGGACATAATATAAAGTCAGTATGGAGAAAGGTGCTAATTATTGCAGGAGTATGTTTAAATGTATGTCAATTCTGTCCAGGAATACAAAACTCTAACCTGTCTCATCACATTACATATTTCAGCTTGTTAGGGATTTGAGAGTAAAGGGTCACCCGTGATATTGCCCTGTTCCAGAAAAGAGGATTATATGAATTGCTTAAGGGCTCAACAGTGGCAGAGGTGGGACTTAAACCTCCAACCTTAGGATAAATAGCTGACAGCCTTAAACTAAGAGTCATCACTGCAAAGAATACCAACAATAAGATTTTTTTTTTGAATGAGGTTTGAATTCTACTCTTTAAACCTAATAGCTTCAGAACAGCAAATCCTCTCCACAGCATCACACCACCACCAACAAACTATGGACAGGAAGCTAAATGGACTGAGACAGTAAACTGGACTTGAACTTTGTTCCCATTCTTGCTCTTCATGGTGCAAGAGGCTAAATCACAGGCTCTATACCCTGTTCCTAGAGAACCTGTTGTTTTGTACATTTCAGTGTTTTACCTGCTCTAACATACTCTTGTTACTTAATATACTAAAGTTATGTGAATCAGTTGTGTTTGGAACAGGGAAACTTGCAAGACATGGTGTATTCATTTATGGGAACAATTATCTTATTGATTTCAATCCTGACAAAACAACAGCAACTGCTTTAACAGAGCACAATTCAGCATGATATCAGCGTAGCAGGGATTACATTTGTCTCTTACATATTGATATGTAAACCAGTACGCAATCATAGTTGTTTGTGTAAATTGTGTTTGGCTTGCTCTCCTCTGAGTGTTTAATTGCCTTTATGATGTTGCAGAGGTGTCACAGCTCAGGTTTTCATAAAAGTGATGTGTTACTTAAAGTAATCCCGGGTTCTTTGATAACAGAGTGAGGTGTTTCACTATGGGAATCGATTTGGGCGTGACCAACTACGGAAGCTCCTATGACACCACGTCTGTCTTGACAGATCTTACAATATCATTGTAGCGAGATTTCTTCCCGTTTCTGTGCAAGGAGGGAAGTGCTGGTGAAAAACCTTACACTGATTACAAAGAACCCGGGAATACGTTAAGTAACCCATCGTTCCTTTTCTAAATTCACTCGATGTTTCACTATGGGAGATATAGACCACTCCTGGATTGCATGTGATCCCGCTATACCAAATTACATGGGCTCTGACCTTCTGGCTCCTAGCACTGCAAGTGCTATGGATGACTCAGACACAGTCAGTCTATAAAATTGCACAAAGGTGTGTGGCATAGCCAAACCAGCTCCCACACAAATTTCTTGAACAGAAAATCGCTTAGTGGGGCCCATAATGTCACCATTCCCCTAGTAAAGTGAGCCCTTAGACCCTCAGGTGCCTGAGAACCTCAGCATTTATATGCTAGAGATATAGCCTCAACAATTGAGTGGGCCAGCCGCTGTCTTGACAACGGCTTCCCCTTGTGAGGAGCAGCCCAAGACACAAACAGCTGGTCATTCTTCCTGAAGCCTGCAGTCCTCTTAACATATGAAATTTCAACACTATGCGATCCAATGGCTTGAAAGGGTGTTGAGAAAGGGCCTCCAAGACCATAGACAGATCTCACAGTGGAACCATCTGCCTAGACACCGGCCTTTTGCGTCGTGCTCCTATCATAAAACGCCGACCTGCAGGTTCGTTGTCAAACCTGACATGAGATGCAGAAATAGCTGCTAGATATACTTTCAAAATAGAGAAAGATTTTCCTTTGTCCAGCAAATCCTGGAGAAAACATAATATGTCTCCCACTGAACACTGGAAAGAGACAATGTGACTATGGCCACACCACTCTTTAAAGACTCGCCATTTATTGTTATAAGGTGTACGAGTAGAGGAGGCTCTGGCACTCTGAATAGTGTGTATAACTGATGGGGGAAAACCTGCCACACCTAAGTTTCACCTTTCACGGCCCAGGCTCAGATAGCTATCCTGTCTGGATGTGGAGGATAAATCTCCATTCCTGCCTGGGACAGGAGGTCCCTCCGTGGAGGGAGTGGCGAGTGGCATCTCGGCAACCCAGTGTCCAGCGTGGATGCCCAGCGTGGAGCTATCAGAACCAGTGATAAGCCCAGTTCCCTGACTCTGACTAGAGTGGGGGAAATCAAGATCAGTGGAGGGAATGCATATAGAAGGACGTTCAACCATGGGTGGGCTAAAGCATTCACACCCAATCATTCACTTTTGTACTTTAGAGAGACGTACAGAGGACACTGAGCATTTTCTTGCGAGGCAAAGAGATATACAGCAGCCGGCCATATCTCTACCATATCTGCTCCACCACTTGTTGTGCAGATTCCATTCCCCGTACAGAGGGTTTCCACTGAACAATAAATCCGCACCCCTGTTCCATACCATATTGTTTAACACACGTAGGTCTAAAATTGGACAAAGAGATCTTTGGTATCACAAAGTATCGGGAGTAAAAGCGCTGACAGCTTTCCTCTTCTGGCACAACTCTGATCACCCTTTTGCTAAAAAGAGAGATGATCTTATCTGTTAGGACACAAGCCGACTCTCCCTCGGCCACCGAGACTAAAACCCCGTTGAACCTGGGTGGTTTCATGGTGATTTGAAGCTTGCATCCTCATGAAATCGTGCCTAACACCTACGCTTGCGAGGTAAACAGAGGGGGAAAGCTTTGTCCTCTAGTTTCCTGAGAGTGCTGGTTTCTCTCATTTTCTTAATAGCTGGACCGAACAGACCTTTAGCGGGGTCATAAGCAGCGTCCATCACCTCCTCTTTCTGCATGTCGCCCAAGCCTGACAGGTTCAGCCATAACACTCTCTCACCTGACACACCTAAGCCCATGAACCGTGCCTCCTGACGAGCACAGAATAAGGCAATTTATTACACAAATCTCGTCCCAGAGTACTGGGTTGGGCACTCCCATGTCGAGCTGTCGCCCCATCTCCTCCAAAATCTCTGCCTGGTACGTTGACAGTAAAGTCACAGCGTTCAGCGAGCACACTGACCGCGCTGCATATTTGTACATCCTCTGATGGATGGACTCTGTCAGTCTTTCCATTCTGCTTGGCAGGGAAATTTGAGAGGAGGCAGAAATAGAGCACCGATTCGGATGGAGGTGGTAGGCCACCAAAGACTCTACCGCTGGGGGTCAGGCAACCCCAGCTTTCCCATCCCCTGAATCTCTAGCTTAGAGCACCCTTCATGCAATGTTGGTACGGCGGACAGAAGTTGTTTTGTTGCGGATTGAGCATCATTTTCAGCTCCTGGCCTAGCTTAGCCATGGCTCGCTTGCATACCTCGTGCAGGTTACCGTCCACCTGTGTGGCTGAGTGGCCCGCGTTGTGGGGTACTGACTGTTGTTAGTCTATCGATATTCGCAGAGTAGTTAGCCCTTCAAAGGCTTCCCCTTGATGCGTGAAGCCTTTAGTTAGCTTGATGCCACTAATTTCCTACCGTGTAATTTAATACCTGATTTGTCGGAAAAGGAATAGCGCGCCTTGATGCGGACACTATACTGAGTTTCACGATGTCGCACAATCCTGTATGACCGGTCTCGCATTTGGTGGCGGAATCCAATGATAGCCTGTACGATGAACAGTTTAGCAAAAACCAGCAGGTAACTGGATGTGCTGAGAGAGTTTGATGTAGTCCCTCATGGGCAGAAAGCGCAAATTATATTGTAAGAGGTCGAGACAGACGTGGTGTCATAGGAGCTTCCGTAGTTGGTCACGCCTAAAGTGATTCCCATAGTGAAACACCAAACAAAGTTAGAAAAAGATCAGGTATTCCCAGGTTGGTAACCAATAGGCAAGAACCATATATGCAAGAATTCACTGTCTACTCCTCAATGGAAAAAAAATTTGGTTTCTTTACTGACAACCATGACATGGCAACCACAATGGCTTTAGAATGCTGTTATTTATACCTAAAAAAAAAAGATTGTAGTTTAGAAGATCCTAAATAGAGATGAACATTTAGGTGTGTAATCTGATACACTGCACATGCAGTTAGTAGGTGGATTGTGGGGGATTTACAAACAATTATGCAATCACATTACAAAATAGAGGGAGGGATCTTAATGATCTTAAAGAGACTTCTGGATGAGTAAACCTGAAACTTGTCCCACGTAGGCATAATTGTTCTTCTCACATAACGCTGATGAAAGGTTCTTTTTATTAGTATACATGAACAAAAACCTTTTCACAGTCCCTTTGTATGTGCATTCTTAGAAGGTGTGAGTGTAAATCTAATATGGAATACTTTGCCACTGTTTACCACTGTTTACCTCATGAATTTGAGAAACTGTTCCACATTTAGAGATACTGCAACAATTTTTTTTCTAGAAAATGCTTTAAATAATGCTTTCAAATAATGCAAACAAATCTCTAAAAATTTAATACTTTACTTTTGATCTTTAATTTACACAAGCAATCATTGCTGAAGTGACTTTCAGGCTGTACAACCCTTTGTATATCTTTTGATCCAGCTTGCATGTTTTTGTAGATGTAACATTCTGAGGTGGAATTCTGTACATCAGTGTGAAATGTCAATGCCTTGCAAAAGCAAACATCTGTTAGCTTCAGATTCTCAATCTTGTCTTTTAACCCTTCTGATTCACAAGATTCTTTCCTCCACAGGACTGCAGGAACCAGGGATTTGCATTTGCCCCTATTTTCTGGTAAACCTTTGGCACACATAAACAGGTCTACATGAAAAGTACTGAGAGATGTAAAGGATGTTCCCTGCTACAACTGGCTCAAACAGCGATAGCTATTTAAAAACACACACAATCTCATACATGGCTATGGCCCATATGTCATGCTGAGCATGAAGATTTGGTGAAATTGGGCAGGAAATTATAGACCGTTCTTACATACAGCCAATGCTGACAAGCAGCTCTTATAGTCCAAATGCTTTTCAAATCACAAAGGGTTTTCAACTACTTAAGTATCAGTAAAAATGATTATAAAGAGAAAGTCCATTCTGTTGATGTGTGTCCCCATTTCAACCATGAGATTTTAGATAATAATGATAAACAGGGATATAAGCAGGATAAAATGGGTCATAGCTGAGGATAAAATACCCCCAGACATAATGGAACAGAAAACACAGAAAAGTTCCCTGATTGGAGATGATGGCTAGGATAAGCCTGCGCTGCACTGTGCAGAAGTTAATAATGACAAGGCAGCCTTACAGAACACTTACTCTCTGTCTTACATCAATATTTGGGACAGCAACAAAAGTCACACTGTTCATAATAAATGCATAAAACCACTGGACACCATCAGGACTTGCACATGCTCCACACACACACACACACACACACACACACACACACACACACACACACACACACACACACAAATACTTTGTATTGGATACTGTCAGTTTAAAAAAGGAGAGCCGTTGCCTAGCAACCAACCTCTACTTTAATTTACATGTCCAGCATTTTCACACCCAAGTCACTGGCAGAAGTTTATAAAAACATACCATTACTATGCAAAGTACTTGATTCCCGAAGGGCACAGGAAGATTCTTGTTTCACACACTGACACACAAATGCTTTCACTGGTCCTCATATCGTGTTACTCTGTCAGTCACATTCATTGTGTTAACAACACAGAATCGGTAATAAATTATATATAGGGTCTATAATATGTCTCTTGGAAAATGGAGGATCTACAATCCTTCCCTTCAGCATCCTGATTCCTGCTTCAGCTTCACTATTACTATGCCTCTAATTATTTTGAAATATTCCTCTTGATAGTTGTGTTTTATTAGCCAGTTAACAAATAAGCCACAAGAACATTTTCAAAGTACCTTGGGATAGATTTACTGCGTCTCTGGAACTGGACTAGAGAAATGAACACTGTTCTTCCAACAGATATTACAGTAACTGCTCTTTTGTTGAGGAGAACACTGTAAACCTGCTCAAAAATGGCTTAGCATATGATTTACATAATTTTCATCATCATACGTCATCCTGGAAGGCACAATACGATTTAGATAAATGTCATTAGGCAGAATAATTTTGCATTTATTTGCAGTGATGTTTCCCTCTAAAGCAGTGAAGCCCAAACTATGTCCCATGTGCCAAGGTTGGCCTGTGTGACCTTTGATTTTGCCCACCATTACATTTACAGTTTGAGAATAAGGAAAAAAGGGGGAAACATTTTCTTTCTAAAAAAACCCCCCCTAAAAATAAGGACCAGCTTCACGTCTCTCATTAGAGGTCAGTAAATTACTCTATTGTACAATAAAACAGATTGTTTCTAATTGTACTATTAGTTTTACTAAACTAAAACTTTAAAATAACAATGCATTAGTTAAACAAATTACAGAGTCATGTTTTCTATTAATTTATTTTAAATTCAAAGGAACCATGGCAGCTTTAATTTTATTAAAATGTTCGATGCAACATTCAAGTTAGTTAATCAAGTTAGACTTTTGGCCCCTCGAATGAAAAAGTTTGGGCATCTGCTCTAAAAAGAGCAGTTGCTGTCCCAAATATTGATGTAAGACGTTTTTTCATTGAATTTAAATTATTAAGCCAAAGTCAAATATCATAAAGATGTTATTAATTTTATGAATTTTGTTCAAATATAAATCAGAAAGCAAATGGTCTACTTACAGTATTTGTGCTAAATTTGTGCCAACAAATTAAACAAAACAAATTCTGTAAATCTTTTATATTTTTCAACTGATTGTATGACTCCATGTTGGTATTGCACATTGTGTAACCAGTTAGCATTGGACACCCCACCCCCCCGAACCATTCAGTCCTACTGCAGCTATAAATAAACAAACAAAAAACATACAACTGAATCTCTTGTACTGGGCCAGTTGTAATTGGAATAGAACAGAACCTTTTTTGGGACCTCAGTTATACAATGTGGCATAGACACAATATTTAAGCACAAACAAATTTGATTTATAAAACAGTCTATACGATCAACTACTCACAAAATTCATGTGCATATAAAAACATTAGTGTAGGAGCACAAACATTTTCACATCACCTCAGCTCCTCCTGTATTTAAGCTCAAATGGCGTTTAACACTGTTGCTCTCAAATTTAGATCATATTAATAGGGCTATGATTCTGAACATTTGGTGTTATATAGAAACACCAGTGGAATTAAAACATAAAGTGAAAAACTCCTGTAATAAACTACTGTAATTGAAAATGTACAAATGTTGGCCCATATAATTTTCCAACCAATGCTGTGTTTGTTTTGTGTTTCTTACTGAACTGCTATAGCAGAGCATTAACCTGTACCTTTTTGTCCAATCACTAGCCAAAGATCCCACTTTTTATATCACATATCAGACCAGTGATGACAAATGATCTAAACCAAATCTATGAAAGTTTGTGAAAACTCTTTCTTTTCATCAGTAAGTTGGATATGATTTGTCACAACAGAGAATCTGCTACAGAATTTGTAACAGATCATACTTAGTCGTTAAATTATGTACCTGTGGTATATTTCGAGACTTAGATTCAATCCATGCCCACATCCACACAACCAGGTCATGAACACTTTTGTTTAACCACAACAGCTCAGACCTTTGCTTCATTTCGGATTCGTCAACACTGTAATTCAAAGCCAAGTGAATGAATGTAAACCTTTTGCAGCGTGATCTCCCATGTCTGTATGTGCTGTAGACATAAATTTCTATTTTTGACCTTGGTCTGGACTGACCTGTGATATCTGCCAGTGATCTCCGCTCTGTATTTACCTCCTATATTTTCTGGCTCTGAAAGTGTTACACTTGGAAGCATTTCAAAAAGACTTGTCAGAAATGCCCCCTGATCTCCAACTTGGATTTCTACAGAAGTTCCTGTTTTGGAGCATATTGGTTGAGACAAGGCACATGAATCACTGTAAAGAGTGGAAGGTTTTAGATGAAGTGGTATATCCTATCTGCAGGAGGGCTCTTGGTCAGCAGCGGGCATATTACTCATGGAACTCGTGAGGTGTACTGAAATACTCCTACCTAAATCAGAGGCTATCACTCACACAGCCCTCAGCTATGATTCATCACGTGTAGGCATTGCTTGAATTCAGCTCACATTTACATATCCGTGTGTGTGTGTGTGTGTGTGTGTGTGTGTGTGTGTGTGTGTGTGTGTGTGAGTGACTGACCAACACAAGTGTTGCAAAGAATACAGTTTTTCTGTTTTATTAATTTTTTTTTTTATATATATTGTGTACATTAGCAATGTCTGTGCTCATGTTGTTGCAGGACAGTTGAAGCATTTGGAAACTAATAAGGCCACCAGAGTAATAAAAACTACTTGCCGTCAAAAAGCATGAAACATCTGCGAAGCTTGGAGGAGTTCCCTGCAGCCGTTGTAGCCTCATGAGAGGCGGCGGGTCTCCTCCATCCGCAGCCATTTTCGGAGCGGAAGCGGAGGGAGACACCGGCTGGAAGGGAGGCTGCACCCTAAAGCACATCTTGTGGCAGGGCTAACAGACCGGCCTCCTGTACCTGAACAGCTGAAGCAGCACCCTGCAGCCGTCTGTGCCTCCCGAGAGGTGGCAGGTCTTCTCCATCTGCGCTCTAAAGCACACCGTGTAACAAGGTGTACACCGCCCTCCCAGAAGTAAGTCGTCAGGACTTACACACTATGGCCTGTTTATTAGAAGCAAGCACAACCCTCAGGTTGCCCGGCTCCTTCTTGGGTCGAAAGGGTCATCAGGGGCCCCTGAGGCCTCCCTGCAGGGACCGGGTGGCAACGCTCTTCTTCTGGGCTTCGCGGTGCCTGGACGGACTAGGCTGAGGCTGCCGCCGAGCATCCCCATGGGATCGGCGAGGGAGGTACCGCTGGAACGACTGCCGCTACAGCGTCGCCGAACAAGCCAGGAGGAGCCATTGGAGGGTTCAGCAGCATAGCCCAATCCCTGTTAGTGAGATCTGACAGGGTGAGCCACAGATGCCTTTCTGTGCACTATGTCCTTCGTGGCCCCAAAGGTTAGGTCGGCAGTGCAACGCAACTCCTTAATTTCGTCAGCCCCAGAGCTAGGTCCCTCATCCAACTCCCGCAGCATGTCAGCCTGGTATGCCTGCAACACACCCATCGTGTTGAGGCAACCCACAGCCTGCCCTGCTGCCGCATAGCCTTCCAACCAAAGCCGACGTAGCCTGCAACGGCTTAGTAGCGAACACTGGGGCCTTAAGCGACAATGCTACGCTAGGGGAGAGATAGCTTGCTAGCATCTCTTTCATGAGCACCATCACCATGTAGCCACACTACTTAGCACCAACTACATTCGCATACAGCGAGGTTCGTTGGAAACCCAGGAAGTCCTCATCCAGCTTACTGGGTGCGTGCTGCTTCCGCTTTTCGACTGGCCAAGTTGGTGTAGCTCAAGCTTGGACACGGCCCGCATCACGACCTCAAGGAGCTCCTTGTGCAGCACAGGCTGCGAGGAGTCCTCACTCTCCTCGAAGAGCACTCTCCGGGAGCGAAGCGTGCGCATAGCTATGAGGCTATAATGCGAACAATAGACTTCTTTGAGAGCCAATTAAGCATGCTCCACTCCCAAACAAACAACGCACTGATTGTGCGTATCCTTCCCAGTAATGAAATGGGGGCAAGGATGAACACACCGGTATTTTTGCTTTCTAGCCATGCTTGAACAGAATCTCGCCCAAAAAGCACTTATCTGAACAAGCAGAAGCTAATGTTGCGACCACAGCGCAGCCTTTTTGTAGCTCCTGGTTGTCGTGATGTCGCCCGCCGATGACGACATGACCTGCCTATTGGCCAGATTTCAAACGTGGTTCAGAGGGTGGACAACGGGAGGCGTTCCCAAAGCGTTGTGACACAGCTCCAGTTCCCGAATGGGGAACATCACTTGTAAACACATTGCATAAGCAGCTTTACGTGCATTGCATCCCCCCTCCGCATGCATCACAATACACAATCTCCATGCTGCTAAATATAAGCACAAAATGAATACAAACGCACATGAACACCTGCCAAAACAGAAACACACTCAGTCCCCAGATGCAGCTGTCAGTATGGAAAAAATCAATTCAGCAGCTGTGCTGAGAAATAGCACATCCTCTGCTAAATGAGTAGCATTTCAGCTCATCTGATCAATTTATTTTTAAACTTTCTTTTTCTGGGTATTAAGGATAAGATTATATGCTGCTGAAGATTTGTCTAGCAACAAAATTACATAAACATATTGTACATATAATAAAGACTGTCAAAAAGATACAAAGCAATATAGTTTATCATATTTATATAATTAAAAAAAAGAAATAATAATAAATAAATAAAATTTTTTTTACAATTATATATATATACAATATATATATATACAATTATGTATATACAATTTAATATGTATATATTTATATATATATATTAGATAATAAGTACAGAATTGGGTATAAATAATGTATGAATTTTAAATAAACTGACATTTTTCTACTTTTAAGCATTCTGTTTTCTTCTCTTTGATTTCTAGGCTTTTCCACTACATCAAAATCATTCAGTATTTGAGCTCATCAACTTTAAATAAATTATTTGTTTATTCATTATTAATTTTTGCATTATATTTTTCCCTCCTAGAACGTAAAACTGATTTTTTTTTCACACTGCTACATACAGAATTTCCTGACAACTGACATACAGTACATGTATATAAATATTCATAACGCTTAATCATCCGCTGTCATAAATATCACTTTTATCCCTCAAGACCTGAGTCAAGTGACACATTTAAATTGACATAAAGCTGTGATTATAGCACATAGACGTACATTTGAGTCAATGCACCACGGCTGGCTGAGTAGCTCGGTGTATTCCATCATGTCACAGTGCCATAAAAGTGATGATGTTACAGGACAAACATTTAAAAACAAGACAGGTTGCCCTCCAATTTAGAGTAATGCATACATAAATTTGTGATATTACAGTGTCCTGACAATGTCATATGTCTTAAATGTAATATTATTAGATTTTTTTAATATATATATTATTTTGCCTAAAAAAATACATCTTTATCTTAATGCACAAGATATCAGAAGTCCTACTGTATTGTGATTAGTTGGCATCACAACCAATCAGAAGAGTGATAGGGATCTTTTGTTTAAGTTATACTGCGAGAGACTACGCGCTATTTATGTATACTGCTCAGTCAGCTGTGAAAGGTTTGAATGTAACGTAATCAAGGAACGAGAAATTGGGAATGGATGCGTGTGCAGAATGTTTGTTTTGTTCAAACAGACACAAATGCAATAAATAAAACAAAAAGTCACAACAGACCTGAGCATCGACACAATGATGGCAAGGAAAGATGAAACAATAAGCATGGGCAGATGAAAAAAAGACAAAGTGCGCAAAGAATTGGAAGTTATATACTGTATACATGTGCTAATGACCATGAAACATGAAACAGGTGTGAAAACAAACATTAGACTAGTTAAGTGGCTTGTGGGAAATGTAGTCTTTAAATGATGTTGACATTGAGACACAGCCCTCAAAAGCTATTTAAATGTTTGCACTCAGTGCTGTAAGATTAATATGTGCAGTATGGGAAGAGCTCATATTTCTACCCGAGAGGACGACATGCCTTATTACCTGCGGCTTTATGGAAACAGTACAGAGAAAACATGCAATTCTAAATATACAATTTGACTGCATCATTAATTATTTTTTACTCTTTAATAATTTTGTAACTATTTATATCAGGTATAAACCCGGCATAATATAATTTAGACTGGACATTTTCCCAACACAACTGTATTTAAGATGTAAATGTATGAAGGCTAAAATGTTTATAAATGAACCCCATTTATTAGTTTTTTTTTTCTATAATTCACCTGCTTTTATGTCTCATTTTTTTTTCTCCCAATGTCCCATTTTTAAATCCTTGCAAATAAATAACAGTATGCCTTCCCCATAGCTCTCGTTTCAGTTTCCTGATATATCACTATAAAATGTCAGTGACCTGCGTAAAAATCCAACTGCTTTCATTATGAAGTTTTTATACCTGTGATTATTTTGCTTAATATGGGTTAAATAGGAAGAAACAAAGATAATATATGATTAGAATATCAATTTAGATAAAAAACAAATGTACACACATTGTAGCTATACTGTCTATACTGTCTAGTCAATTGTGTGTGACTAATTGCCGATCAATAATTGATAACATTCACATGATGGCAGTTATAGCTAATAGAAAATGTAATCAAATTGCTTTGTTTGAAATAAGATGAAGGTTTTGGCTTATAAAAGTACCTCTTTTTATATATATACTGTATATAAAAGCACATCTTCTGCTAAATGAGTAGCATTTCTGATCAATCTATTTGAAAGCTTTCTTTTTAGGGTGTATTAGGTATAAGGTTAAAATAACCAGTAGTATAAAGTATAAAGTTTAAATAAGCTGATAAAGAACCTGACATTTTGCTACTCCATGAAATCAGAACTTCCTGTTTTCTTCTCTTTGACTTTTCAGCTACTTCAAAATCATTTATAATTTGAGCTTATTTGATAAATTAGTTTGTAATACTTTGAATAAATGATTTGTTTATTCATTATTTTCCATTTTTTATTCAAATGTGGCGGAAAAGGTTTTCTTTTCGTTCCTCCATTTTTCTTTCTGCCTCGTCCAGAGCGCTCCAGAGTTTAGCAGGTCAGTAATAATGGTCCATGGGATACGCAGTGCTCCGTGTGTAGTTAAATGGACTAAACAAAGCATCAATTCATTTTTGTAATTAAATGACTCGAGTTACTCGAGGAATCGTTACAGCAATAATATATATGTATTGTGATATATCATGGAAGTGGTTGGTTTTTTAAACTGTTTTTCTTTTCGTAGACTTGTACTGGGATTTATATAAAGATAGAGCTACTGTATCAGGGGTTCTGGGATACAAACATTTAAAATCTGCAGCTTGTTTTCACATGGCTAAGCAGGAGGTGTCAAGTCTCAGCTCGATACTTTATTTAATTCATGGCAAAAACAGAGAGCAGATCTTGTAATTAACACAGTTTGATATACAGAATTGACTATTAGTGTGGGTCGCACCCCAAACGCATTGCTTCCCTCCGAAGGACCAAGGCCATTATTAGTTACCTCTGTGTGTTTATGTTTGTGTGTGCATGCTTATAAATGTTTATTTCATTTTCCTTAAACAGAAGTACAGAACTGGGTATTTGGATTATATGTATCATGCTTTTTTAAAGTTTCTTTTTCTGGGTATTAAGGATAAGGTTATATGCTGCTGAAGCTTTGTGTAGCAACAAAATTACATAGAACAACTGAGCAAGAAAATGTCTATCAAAAAGATACAAAGCAATACAGTTGATTATATTAATATAACTAAAACATATATATATATATATATATATATATATATATATATATATATATATATATATATATATATATATATATATTAAATGTGCAAGAAGTACAGAAGTGGGTATAAATAAATTATACATTTTAAATAAGCTGAGAAAGAACCCGACATTTGGCTACTTTTGAAATCAGAGCTTTCTGTTTTTTTCTCTTTGATGTCTAGGCTTTTCCACTACATCAAAATCATTCAGTATTTAAGTTCATCTGCTAAGTTTATTTAGAATACTTTAAATTATTTGTTTATTCATTATTTTAAATATGTTTCAAAATCATTCAAAAGCATGTTTACTCATAGCTGTCCATCAGCCTTCCTTTTTATCAAATGCACCCTGGCTTTGTACTTCTATCTGATATCAGACCCTTTTTTATTCTACACATTTTCTTCTGGCTCACTCCATCTTTCCATCACACTCTACATTGACTTAGTAGTTTCCATTACCGGCTCATTTAGCTGCCTGAGTCGAGCTTTTTAGTCAGGTCAGAGGTGTACCACTCAGTCCTGCAGCAGCACCTAATCGTTTGGTGGATGTATTGAGAAAAGAGCTTTTATAAAAAAAATACTGTGGGGGAAAAACTCTTACATGCAGTTGTTTTTATTGAACAAGTGAAGATGCAGTCAAGTGTAAATGCAGTCAGGAGGCCTTTAATGATATGCATTTAAACAGTCTTTTAAAACTACCTTCCACTGTGAGGGCTGATGTAATGATTTGATGGTGAATTTCATACAAATTGTCCTTCGCATTCTTGAATCTATAGCTTCTTTTTATCTTTTATAAGCATTTTTATCGGTCAGGGTCACAATGCATCTGGAGTCTCTTGGGAACACTGAGTGTGAACACAAGGAACACATATTTTCGCACTCTCACTCACACCGATTGGCAATTTAGAGTAGCCATACAACTTCACACAGACCGCAATTCAAGAACATGATTGAACCCGGGGACCATGGAGCAGTGAGACAAAAACTCTAGTCATTATGCTACAATGCCACTTGCTGTTTCTAACAGTTCCTTATACTGTAGATGTTTAATTCCTTTATACATTGTAACTAGATAGAGAACACTGTATAGGTTGTGTTGGGCAACAATGGACCATTCTGTGGCCCCTGTAAATAAGAAGTCTATTACAAATCTATCAATTCCATTTCAGAAACAAACATTATTGTATTATATAAAATGTATGTATAATTTAATAATATTGTATTAGGGATGCTTAAAGGTTAAACAATTACTACAGTTGAAAAAAAATTAATATTGCTAATTGATGTGTGGTAATAGTGATGTTTTTGACACTAATTAATGCCCTGCTCATTTGCATCTAATCTATCAAAGGAACAGTCTGGAGTAAATATATTCTTACAAAGCAAATCCAAATGTTTAATAATTCTAAAACATCTTGACATGAGGAGTTTCAGTCAGGTTTTGGGCCCCAACATAGTACAGAAACTGCCCTAGTTAAAATCACTAATGACCTGTTTTTAGCTTGAGACCAAGGCTTCATCTCGCTGTTAGTTTTACTAGATCTTAGTGCTGCATTCGACACTATAGATCATGATCTTCTCCTAGATCGCTTACAGAATTACTTTGGCATTCAGGGACAGGCATTAAGCTGGTTTAAATCCTACCTGTCTGATCGTTACCATTTCGTAGATTTGAATGGAGAGCTATCCAGGCTAATGCTAGTGAACTATGGTAGCCACAAGGTTCAGTTCTAGGACCCCTGCTCTTTACAATATACATGCTTCCCTTGTTATGCTGATGATACTCAGCTATATATCTCATCTAAACTAGGCGATGTAGCTCAATTAACCCGGATAACTGAGTGTGTTAAGGAAATAAGAGATTGGATGACCCATAACTTTCTACTTTTAAATTGTGATAAGACGGAGATTTTGCTCATCAGCCCAAAAACTAGTATACAGAAGCCTCATGAAGATTATGGACTTTAAAGAAGTAGATGCCAAACTCGCAAACATCCTGAACCATCTAGAGACGTACCAGTGCCAATTGGATCCCACTACATGTGTGGAGTTTGACATTGGACTTCCTGAAGTGTTTAAAGGCTCTGGCATGGAGAAGCTAATGCTGGATCTGTGATGATCACAAATGTTGAGCTCAGTAGCTCCTACTTTTATACCAAAGACTTTTGAAAGAACATTTACTTATAATCTTATACTCCAGTGCTCATGTTAGTTCTCACTCTCCAGTGTTCTGTATTGTTGAAAGATTTATGATCAAACTCTTGATGTCACCCAGATGAGGATGGGTTCCCCTTTTGAGGCTGGTTCCTTTCAAGGTTTCTTCCTCATTACATCTAAGGGAGTTTTTTCTTGCCACAGTCGCCATGGCTTGCTCATCAGGGATAAATGCACATAATTCACCTTGACTGTTGATTTCTGTAAAGCTGCTTTGAGACAATGTCTGTTGTGAAAAGCGCTATACAAATAAACTTGACTTGACTTGACTTGACTTGACTTGACATGGCATGTTAACTCATGACGGATATAGGAAACACAACAAAATCATATGAAAAGCAGAAGTACACTATAGATCCATACAAAAATTCTGTGAAAAGCAAAAAATAAACACCCTGTTGTCTGTATTACTTCAAGAGGAAATTAAGACATATGTTCAGCAGAAGCCTGCCAGTGTGTTGTGAGCAAAAAGATGACTGTCAGCTTTTGTGTGTCAGACAGATTGGACAGGGGTTACAGTGACCCAGCACAGCCAGGCAAAGAGGCAAGTTTACACATTACAATTATTATTATGCATTACCAACCAACAAACCTGCTCCGATCTGAAGCATCTAATGGACTTCTACAACACAAAGCATATATAATATGACAAGCTTTTCTCAGAAAGCAGATCTGGGAATTTTCCAGTAATTCTTTTATTGTGTTATTCTTTTTCATTCACCAGTCTTTCATCTTTTCATTTCCTCATGTTCTCATATCTTGATTTTTTTCTCCTAATGTCCTCATTTTAAAATCCTCCCAACAAAATAACAGTATGCCTTCCTCGTAGCTTTCATCTCATCTTCCTGATATACCGCTCTAAAATGTCAGTGACCTCATTTTCTTCATCTTGCCATCAAACTACTTACTGGGAAACTACATGTCAAACACTGAATGGTCTCTACAGCTTGAAATTATATCTTCTTGTAGTACACATTTACATCATAATAAAAAATAAACACAAACTAATGCACAGCGGTGGACAGTAATAAAGTAAATGTAATTCGTTACTGTACCTAAGCAGGTTTTTTTGAGTATCATAAGGAAGTATTTCCATTTGAAGTGCCTTTTACTTACTTTAACTTCACTACATTTCAAAGTCAAATATTTTACTTTTTACTCAACTACATTTTGCAAAATCAGTTATTCCTTTTTATTTATGAGTGGATAAAAACTGTCAAGCACACAGCAATCCACCAATTAATGTAGAGCACACATTTTGTTTTGAACTTGTTTTGATTGCTGCTTGGTGGTACCTTCATAACACGAACATACAGTTCAGTGTCAGTTCAACAGCAAGCAGAACATTTTAAGAGGAATAATTGATGGAAGAAACTCCTGAATTCAATTTGCCACAACACAGTTTTATTTGCATGATTTTTTATTTTTTTTAAGTATTTATAAAGTAGAACAAGTCCTTAAATTCTTTGCCTGCCTCAGCCCTGTACATTTTCCTCTTACAAAAATTCTCCTCCCAATCTAAGCAATAAAGCCAAAATAAATTATAGTAATTTAGATACTTAAGCCAATACCTGCTTTTAACCTGCTAGTGTACGTAGATATTTAATTCTTAGCCCATGAATGTGTTCACTCTGCACACTGAGACATGCTACACAATTATGAAGCCAAAATCTGCAAGCTAAACATAATCTAATTAAACAGTGAATTAAACATTTTAATACATCAAACTTCTTTTAAATTTAAATGTTAGGTATCAGATTTTTTATTAAATATCATTGTCCAATCCAGTGTAGCAAATGAATAATATTTCTTCTCCTGCAACATAACCCAGTATAACCCAGTTTAGAACAAAAAACAACGGTACTGTAGATAGCTTTCACACACAGTCTTTTGCATCTTTGGCTTGTTTCAGTACTGTACTCCATGTTCAATGTGCCAGCAGTGAAAACCTGATAACAAAATTCTAAATCAAATATGTACATATATTGCAATAAGCAAAGATCATTTGTTAAAATAATTATAACATTAAAATAAATAAATCATGAATATAGTACCCCAAGCAATGGCTGCAGATTATCAAATATTTAGAAATATTCATGAGCCACTTAGGGGAAAATCAGCCTTGAAATTTTGATATGCAGCAGAAATCTATAACCTGCAGGTGATTTCTGTGGAAGAACACATAACCTTGGAGCAAACTGACCTTGTGTGAGTATCCTACATGGGATGGGACATTTTTCACAGGATTTTTAAAAAAGAATATAAAACAGTAAAGACTGAGCTAGCGAGAAAAAGAAGGACAGGAGAAAGACAAAGATAACTGCTATCTGTTACATTATGCATGAAGTCGCTTGGCCACAGGCCTTTCCCCCACACACACAACAGTTAAATGTTTTCAATTTACACATGCTATATTTTAAACAGGATAATAATGGGAGACAATAAACTAGCACTAAAAATATCCAGCTGATCCGCATATCACCCAGTTCTAGGCACAGATCCATCCCACAGTGTCACTTTGTGGATTAAAAACGGTCCTACTTTATATATTTAATGCTCTCTAGTCGTGCAGCTGTTTACTCTGCTAAAGCGGATCTAAAATAGCCTCCTAAATTTA
Source organism: Silurus meridionalis (assembly GCF_014805685.1). Classification (NCBI taxonomy): domain Eukaryota; kingdom Metazoa; phylum Chordata; class Actinopteri; order Siluriformes; family Siluridae; genus Silurus; species Silurus meridionalis. Next base: position 25,606,972 of record NC_060884.1, read on the forward strand.
CAAGTAATTGTACAAAGTAGTACACAGACTAGTTTCAGATCAGCCAATTGTGGCTGTATGGTAATCATTTCATTTTAATTAGATTGTAGCATCACTGTGTCTTCTCAAAGCGGGTGCTCATTTACATATCCATTTACATATCATTTACATATCCATATATATATATATATATATATATATATATATATATATATATATATATATATATATATATATATATATACATGATACATATCTTTGGATGAACAGTTTGTGCTGAATTTAGAATTATGGTGTTTGCTTGTCTGTGCATGTGTGTCTTATATAAGAATTTTCATAATCCAAGTCAAAGTCCAAGTGGCATTCAGTGTGTTTGACTAGTGTGTGTGCAAAAGTGTGTTTTTACAGTACATTGATAATGGTTAACCATTTCCATCTAACACCACAATATATTTATGCAAAGAACATTGTTACATTGCTGACTTAGTGCACAGGAGTCCAAAAGGATGACAACACCTAGGAATACAGCGGGATTCAAAAACAAACCCAGAAACCTAGAGGTGATAATGGAAAAGAAAGACATATAGAAAGCTACTTTAAGTAATGATTAAACAAGTAATGTCTCAGTGGCCCTCCGAAGAGTTGTATGTGTGAAGGTTGGGTTTGGGGACCTTGGTGGTGAGCTAAATCCCCTCCCAAATATCCCCGAAATAAAACAAAACACAAAAAAGCTAATATTTTCACTTTTAGCATTAGACAGTGGTGGATGAAATACACAAAGCATGTACTTGGGTAAAAGTAGAGATACACAATGCAAAATATTAATCCAGGTAAAGTAAAAGTGCTCCCTTTAGTCAAGTCAAGTCAAGTTTAAACTTTCTATTAAGGTTTTCTGGGCTAGCGGCACTCGCTTCCGGTTTCACAGTGCCATTTTTCCCATGCCAAACATTATTTAAGCACACAAAGGACTCGGGGCTAGATTATCTCAATGGTTTGCTTGCCACTGAGACTACCCTTGCCACCCTGCCTGTTCCTGTTCCTGTTCCTGAGCCTGACCCCTGCTCTGCCTCTGCTCTGGTTTGGGCTCTGGACTGTTTTCGGTTTGTGTTTTTGATCTGCCCTTTATTGCTCAGTTGCCATGGCTGAATTTTGGACTGTTTTTGATTGCTGATTCTGGATCTCCCTGCTGTGCTCTGTTTTCCTGGCTTTTGGATTTTGGATCTGTTTTTGAACCTGTGTTTTTCTCAGTGGCTCTTTCACATTCTGCATTTGGGTCCTTCCTTCCACTCAACATTTCTGACACTTAAATTTAAATAGTACAAAGGTATTTGCCTTCAAATGTGCTAAAGTATCCAGAGTACTATGATTTATTATGGCTTAAATGTCTTTTTATATATTTTTTTTCTAGATTAATCAACTCAGTTTATGTGAAAAGACTATAATGTTACTCTTAGCAGAGACAACTATTACAAAAATGATATTAATTAGTCAAAAAGTGATTGATAAATCCTTTTTTTCAACTACTTAATAAAAATGCAAATAAGGCAATGAGTCAGGAGTTTCTTTCTCATTTATTCCTCTCAAAATGTTCTGCTTGCTTTTGTCCTGACACTGAAATGTGTGTTCATGCTAAGTAGATACCACCAATCAAAACAAGTTGAAAAAACAAAACAGAGAGCACTCTCTTCCCTGATTGGTGGCTTGCTGTGTGCTTGACTAGTTAAATTTTTATCCACTAGTAGTTAAGTAAAAAATAAAATATTTTATTTTGAAATGTAGTGAAGTTACAGTAAAAGTCTCCCCAAATGGAAATACTTCAGTAAAGTACAGATGCGTGAAAAAGCTACTTAAGTACAGTAACTACCGTAATTTCCAGACTATAAAGCGCACCCATATATAAGCCGCACTCACTGAATTTAACAAAGATTTTTATTTTAAATATAAATAAGCCGCACCTGTCTATAAGCCGCTTTAACAAAAGACAGTGTCTGTTACACGGTGTAACGGGTGAAATATGTTGTGGCTCCTTTAAGAGCAGAGCAGTATTTTGGGAATAGCCTGCCGCCGCATTTTTCCGCTATTACTGCATGTGTGCAAGACCGAGGAATATGTCCTTATTATTTTCTGATGCTCATTTCTAAGTTTCTTTGACTAACCCGTAACGCTGTTGCCAAGAAAAATAAAAAAGCACGAGTTTTGGAAACCTGTCTGTGCTTATATGATTTCTGTTGCAACTGGAGTTAACAAGCTCTCCCTTCAACCAGACTCAACGCGCTACAAGGCTTGTATCTAAACAGCAGCCTACCAAGTAAGTCATTGTTCACTGTCTTCCTCTGTCCTTTCACAACTATTTCTCTCAGGAGTTTTTTTTTGGCATCGTCGTGCGTTTAAAAAAAACTTTTTTTTCTCCCGATGCCGTGCAACACAGGTGAGGTGCGTTTTTCCGTTTCCGTTCAGAAATTTCATTGGTCTAATGTTATTGGGTTCAGTTTTTTGCCTTGAAGTTTGTGAAACCGGGAAAAACCCAGGAAAAATTCATAAATAAGCCGCTTCGTTGTTTAAGCCGCGGGGTTCAAAACGTGGGAAAAAAGTAGTGGCTTATAGTTCGAAAAATACGGTAATTACATTTTCTTTATTACTGTCCACCGCTGCTTTTAAAGTTCACAAAGTTTCATTTCTACCACTGTGCAGCACTCAAAAACATTTCAGGGTTAATCCAGGATTCCCATTTCGAATTCAGATCAAGACATGTCTCCTGATCAAGAAACAGAAGTGCATTGGCTTCTGGGAAACCAAGTATCTGTCCATAATTCTGACTGGGAGTCCCCCAATTGCATTGCTCTTACCTTATGTGGGTCCATGTGAGCCAAGACACCATTAATTGATTTCTATAAGTGACCTGTGCTGTGAAAGTAAGTTACTGCGATCAAATGCACTTCACTTGCCTGCTTTGGGAAGAAAACTTTTCTTAAAAAGCATGACGTGTAGTTGATTTTGGTGTTTGTTAAAGGGTACCAACGATGTGCTTTGTGCTTAACCTTGTGACGGCCAGCATACAATACTGTTCAGCAGTATGAAATGCTTTTAGTGGTGCAGTGGTAGAAACTGAGTAGCAGCTGACTAAGTAGCCTTTATTTTTTCAGACTTCTCAGGCATTACAGTGGCTACTAGAAAATAAGGAAGTGTTGAGGCCCCAAGGCAGGTTGTCAGTGAAGTTTTCAGTAGACTCTCTATTGATTAGCGGTCATGTGTGTGTATGTGTGTGTGCTTGGAACCTTTGTTTTCTTAAGTCTATAAAGAATTTGTTGGCTTTCTTGCTGGAATCGAGCTATTGTCACTTCACCCTGTAACAAGGTTTTTCACTGTAGGCAGGCTTGTTATTGTGAGAGATTGAAGCAAACGCTGTTGTCCACTAATTTAATAATGGTGGTAGAAGTGTAGCAAGGGACACAATCATTAGGGTTTAAAGGGAAAGGCTTTATGAAGCCCCTGTGTTCAGAACCAGGATGAAGCATGTTTTATTTATTGACCAAGCTTGAGAGCATATAGGTTTTGATGCTCTAAGTCAGGGGTGTCCAATCTTTTCCACAAAGGGCCGAAGTGGGTGCAGGTTTTCATTCCAACCAAGCAAGTCCACACCGAATTCTACCTGTTTAAATCGAATGGGTTTCATTTTCAATGATTATCAGGTGTTGCCCTAGACTGCTACAAATGAAACCGTGCACTCACACCAGCCCTTTGTGGAAAAGATTGGATACCCTTGCTTAAAGTGGTCGAGAATGTTGAGAAGTGAAATGCCAGTGACATTACTGGTGACCCAGTTGGCAAACCAGTGATTTTTGGTAATGTCTATAATATGCTTATTTGATCTATACAAATTTTGTCTTGTTGTCCTTACACTAAATAAGATATGGATACCGTACCCATATATTTAGTACAGGTGGGTGAAAAGTCTCAGGTTGTTTCATCAGAAGAGCAAAATGTCATTGACGGAGGTCAATATGAACTAGCTAACTTTATCTAATGTTAGTGATATTTTCTTTTGAGATAAATGTCCTATGTGTCTGATAATCACCCAGCGGTCATTAGATTTGTTAGCAAAGCTTAAAATGTGTGAATAGAGAAAAATAGATGTCAGTAAAATTAACAACACAGTAACTTTAGATAATAGAACAGGGACTGTGTTTGTTTTCTGGCATCATGACCATCTGTTCATCATGTTCTGCTGGGTTTTCCTTAAAAAACTAAAAGTGGTATTATTGTGAAATAAAATGAAGCCATGCTTTCTTTACAGTTGTTACAAACAAAAGCACGTTATTAAAGACAGTTTATTAGCACAATTCAGTTCATCAAAGTAAAAGTGGTTGTTCGCCATTTCTCCACAGACTTGTTAAAGACTGCCATCTGTAGGTGAGTCAGTAAAATAGCACAGATGTCTGTGTGCCATGGAGGCTTATAATCATCCTTACTTAACATTTATCAATTTCATTTATTTCATAGTCCTCAGGTCCTAATGTACATTTTAAACACAATGTTCTGATCATTTCAGATAAGATTCTGATCAAATTAATAAGAAACTGATAATAGAATCTGATTGAATTATTTTCTCATTTTAATTATTTTTAATATAATTTTTTTTAAATGTTGATATTGGTAGATTTTTTTATTGAATGATTTCTGCCAATTATGCCTTATACATAGCCCATTTTTCCTGAAGAGAAATACAGTGATTCCTGATCTTATCTGAGGAACCCAGTGTGTGAGAGAAAGATATTGCCAGGAAGAGACACCAGTCCATCATAGGAATACATTTAACATTTTCACACCCACATTTGACTAGCATGTTCCTGGGTTGTTGGGAAACCTGAACAGGATAACTCTGAGCAAATCCATAAAAGTATATGGAGAACATGCTCAGAAACTTACACAGAAAATAAGGTTTAGGTTTGCTTGTATGTGATGCAGGCGCATGTGAATACAGCAAACTAAATCCCTGTAGCGTCTGACCTCTGATGCAATAAGCTGAAAAGTTTTCTTCTTGCTGTTTTTCAGAAGCCAGATTTCTCAGTTTCTCGGTTCTCAAAAACTACTCTCTCTTTCTCTCTCTCTTTTGAGGTCCCAAGGATGAATGCATGATTTTAGCAGTGAGTCACTGCATTCTGATTTATACGGACCCATTCATTACACAAAAGATGTCTGCAAGGGTGGGCAGCACTATTCTTAATAAACCATTGCATTGCAAAGCAAAAAAAAAAAAAAACCCTGAAGGGAAATACATCTTCAGCTAAGTTATGATTTCAACCAAGAAGGTCATAGAATTCAAAACAACTGAGCGAGCTTGCAATAAATATTTTATTCAGACCAGAAAAATAGACATCAAATATTAATATACTGTTCACATATTCTTTAGAAACATTAACAATTAAACAAATTTCATTACTGTCAATAACATTCGGTGGTCACCATACACTGGTTGTGGTACAAATCAACAGACACTGAAGATAGACAGAACGCTTCACATTTGATGATTAAAAGGTTTTGATGAACGCTAAAACATGGATGACAAAATAGACATTCACAGTGAAACGGTGATGAAATAGAAACACAATATTAGTCAAGTGGTTAAAAACTCTTGTGGATTCAACCAAGCAGCTTAAATCGTGAACAGATTTAAATGCCACTGATTGCACTTTCTTTTACAAAAGCACCTTAAATTCAGTTTTCCACTAATAACGACAAGGATCGTTTGTTCCTGATGCCTGAGGAGCTAACATCTGTTCTTTTTTTTCTTGCTACTGTATGTGTGTGGTGGTCTGGGAAAACCTGTCAGGTGATCACGAGTATGAGGTTTTGACTATAAAAGAACCAACAAAAAAAAGCAGCTGTAAATGATGTAAGTCAGACTGTGCAAAATCTTCATAGGTAAATTTTTTTTTCTTAAGATTTTAAAATTGTTACATTTTTGTAGGCCATAGTGTAACAAACATGATTTGTCGTGACTTGACTCTTGAACATGCGTTTCAACAGTTCAGTTTTTAATGGGATGATGGCTCCCACCATGTATGTGCTGATTTGGTGCATTTATATGGTCATTAAAAGACACAGAAGCCCTATAGGCACTCTGTACAGATGTCAACAGACAACAATCTTAAATGCCATGAGGGTTTTCTGTATCTTGCGCTTGTGTTTAAGCTCTTATAAGTGATTTTTATTTTACCTCTGGTAATGAAACAGAGACTGGCAGATGCTGCTGATAAATCAGTGGCTCATTTCCCCATTGTGCACTTTCATAGGTATACAGTATACTTGCCTTCATTTTCTCATGCTGCTGTGTTGGTATACACTATAAGTACACATGATGCAGTCCTGTATGGACACCAAAGTTGGATTTTGGAGTGTGATTTTAGAGATTTGTGCTCATTCAGCCACAAGAGTGAAAAGTCAGGTACTGATGTAGGGTGTGGAGGCCTGGGGTACATTCAGCGTTCTAATTCACCTCTAAGGTGTTCAATAGGTTTGAGGTCAGAGCTCTATATTCTTTTATTCCAACCCATGTAAACTCTTCATAGCGCTGGCTTTGTGCACAGGGACATTTTCATTGGTTAACAAGTTCAGGTGAGGGGAAAATATATTATATCCAAAGACGTATTATACAATTGTGTGCCCTTTGTAATAACACTTTGGAAAGGAAAAGTTATGTGTCCCAATACTTTTGTCCAAATAGACTTTATAGTATATTTTAATAGTATAGAATATTAATAGTATATCATTTTCCATCTTTCCATATAGAGGTAGGTGTGGCATCTTTCAGTAGAGCTGCAGTAGAGGTTTTACATGCAATTTTCTTCCTTTTCACTAATCGAAGATAAACTATATACTTTATTATAGAATATCAAAATTTGGCAAAGTGAAGGGTTTTCCCATGCAGCCACAGATACAGTATATACTCTCTCTTACAGCATTTTATTTCCGCCAGTACTTTAAAATATCATTTCTGCCCTCTATCTCACAAGGCACCTCCCATTTGATGAGGATGCAAATTTGCAATAATAACAGGATGACATTTAACCCAACAGCTGACATTCACAGACAGACTGTGCGCTGATAACAGGAAATGGTCCATCTAGCACACTGCCAATGAAACTTGTTTTCTTTCATAGTTTCTCTTCCTATTTAAGGTAAAAGAGAAATAACATCATGGCAGAAAAGTGAATTCCCCTACCTTTTTGCCTAAAATCCTGTACTCATTATGCCATGATCAGATTTTCCTTATCAGGAATGAGATCATGAAAAAAGAATGGAATTATGATGGATTTAAACCGTACAGTGTGACCTGTTTTCACAAGGTAAGGCCAATATTTCCGTTCACAGCTGGAGGGTGCTGTCTCCCACTGCCTCCTTCAGAAGTTTAATGGCAGCAGTCCGGAATTGTGGCAGATAGAAAGGAACGTTTGAATCACTGGTTTTCTTGCATTCCATCTTAGGACTAGAATCTGGAATCTGCTCCTCTGTTCCAACTTCCTCTTTATACTCCTCATCTAGCTCATCTTCTTCAGCTTCTTCATTCATTCCCATGTAATAGAGTTCTTTGGACACCTGGGTGCTCTCTAAAACTTCATCCTCTTGTTCGGACGTTTCAGAAAACTCCTCCACGGAGTTGTAAGAGCAAGAGCTTCGGGGATTGGTGCTATCAGAAGAGGAATGGCTCTCCAGCTCGCAAAGGCCTCCAGGAAAGGAGCCAGAGATTTCGGAGTTATTAGCTGAGAAGTTGCCCTCGTCGCTGGAGCTGCTTAAACTCTCCTGCTGCTTCATCTGGAGGACAGGCTGATCGAACACAAGGATAGTGGAGTACATTACAGACGACTGGCCCGACGTTTCAGAGCTTGCAGCAACAGTGGACGCATCGAGAGAAAGAGGATCTAATGATCCTTCTCTGGATGAGAGATTGTTGCTTTGGCGTTCTGTATTGTCTGAATGGTGAAGAAGTGCCTTCTCTTCTTGGTCTTCTTCCACAGCAAAAAGTTTCTCAACAATCTCGACTTCACACACATTTTCATTCACAGGCAGAAGTGGACAAGCAGTAAGGCCCTCCTGATGACCGAATAGGTTGCCATCCAACTGCAAAGAAATACAGAACAAATCTTTTTTATAATTTTTTTTTTGTATATGCTTAGGTAATGCTTTTACATTCCTTCTCATTCATTTCTGTTCAGCAGTAACACTTCTGATGACAAAATATATTTTATTAACAATACACTTCAAGTCTGACCTTTTTGAAATCTATCCCCTTGGCCCAAGAACAGTTGTTGGGATTTGGGACGTCTTTCCACACAAACTTCTTTAATCTAAAAGAAATGAAATTAGAATTTGACAATGTAGAATAAATATATAGACAAAATAATATTTCAGTTCACATCCACACACCCGAACTAATCTATGACCTGCAGGGATGTGTCAACAGTGTGACTACGCTGCTGTCAGAAGGATCAATGGAATCAGTAGGAATCAGAAATTTATAGCCAGAGGCAATGCCTCTGCATACAGACATGTTTTCTCTATGCACCCTGTCCATGTTCAGACCATGCAGAAAGCAGAGTAAACAATGATTCCAGACAGCAGATGATTCCTTTTTTCCATTTAAATTGCTAAATGACTGATTATAGGATCGAAGACATGCATGGAGAGAATTAAAATAAACAATTAGTTTGATCACTATATATATTATGTGGAATAAAATTTTTTAATTAAAATCTGATTTTTATTAAATAAGGAATAAATATCCATGACAGCTAAACACTTTTGACCATTTCAATAAGTATTTCTAAACACAATTCTTCTTTCTTTGAGGGGAACCAACAAATTTTTTCATACCTGTTCATTCTGAAACCATCTGAAACTTTAATGTTTGAATAAATTTTTTCCCCCTAAAAGATGCCATATTTGATGTTGGTGGTAGAGAGTAAAGGTCGACTGATGGATTTTACTGATACTGACAGCTTGGTCCGATCGTACTTGCAGATAACCGATTAATCAACTATACTTTTTAAAATGATTACTAGATAAAAAATAAAAAATAAAAAAAAACCCAACCATAACACTCTATTTAAAATAGCATTGAACTTTGCAAAAGCACTGAAATGTGCAAAATAAAAATAAATATGGAAATATTCATTTAACATTCTAATTATATAATTCTTCTTCTTTCAGCTGCTTTAATTAGGAGTCGCCACAGTGGATCATCCTTCTCCAGACTACTCTGTCCTCTACATCTGCCTCTTTCAAACCAACTAATTAATAAATTATAAATATAATACAGCACACTCTCTGTGCAGCCCGCGGTCTTACATGTAAAAACAAACAGCACATAGTGTCGTGATTTAACCCGGAAAAACTATTGGTATGGATTTTTGCCGAAAGCCGATAGTTCCAGCAATCTGAACCTGGAAAAAATCGGTGCCGATTTATTTGCAAAACCAATGATTGATCGACCTCTAGTAGTGAGCGATGTGGGGTCCACGCAGACTCTCCACTGGTGTCCCACAAGGCTCAGAACTTGGTCCCCTCCTTTTCTTCACTATACCACTCTCTTGGTGAAGTCATATCCTCACATGGGTTTTCTTACCCCTGCTATGCTGATGACACTCAACTAATCTTCACTTTTTCTCCCTTAAATACCACAGCTTCCGATCTGATCTCAGCATGCTTGGCGGACATATCTTCTTGGATGAGTGCTCATCAACTAAAACTCAACCCCAGCAAAACCCAGGTGTTTCATCTCCAAGTTAGGGTCTCAAAATAACTCTATAACTCTCTGCTCTCCCCTTCAGCCATTGCTCACAACCTTGGGGTAACTATGGACAATTAACTGTCCTTCTCTTTACATGTTGCTAATGTGGCTTATTCTTGTTGATTCCTTCTCTACAACATCCGAAAGATTCGACCATTTTTGTCCACACAGGCTACTCAGGTGCTTGTTTAGTTTCTAGTCATTTCGAGACTGGACTACTGCAACTATCAGCTGGCAGGTCTACCTCTGAATGCTATTAGTCCAATGAAAATGATCATAAACGCAGATGCGTGACTTTTGTTCAACCTGCCCAAGTTCTCCAACACCACCCCACTGCTGTTTCCTCCACTGGCTTCCGGTAGCTGCACGTATCAGATTTAAAACACTGATGCTTGCCTACAAGGCCAAAAATGGACCAGCACCCTCTTACCTCAGAAAACCTGGAAAATATAATTGCCCTCATGCAGCATAATAAGGGTTGTTTTTCCCCTGCTCTTTTCTTTTGTATCAAGTTCACAGATTAGGTCAATAACATAAAAAAACAACAACTAGCAAATATATAGAGAATATTAATAATCTAAAATAAATTGACATCATGTACTTTATATAATTCTGCTGATACGAAACAAATAGATAAAAAAAAAAAACATTGTATAAACAGAGCCACGCTTTCTGTGCATATTAGTGAGCTGTGTGTAACTGAGTAAACAGGATGAAGGTAATTTGTTCCTCAACTTAAGAACAGACGATGCATAGAATTAGCAGAAAAGGTGCTTGTAAATTAAACCAATAGGAGCAATAATGATATGAACCCGGTAATCAAACGCATTCGATTCAGAGAGCATGTGGATTTTATAACCATTGTGTCCTTGAGCACAGCACTGGGCTCCCATGCTGTGCATTATGCACTCCAGAAAACTCTCTGTCCTTTAGCTCTCGTCTATCCTCTGCACTCATGTCCACTGAACCATTAAGACTTCTGCAGCCCCTGTTTCCTGTCGTTGCATGCTGTCAATGGGTACACGAGTGAGGACAGAATCAATACCAATTATCCCATGCTTAAGCCATCCACGTCTGCTACTTACCCAATAAGAAACGTTTTGTGCTTGTTGTTTGTTGTTCTGCCTACGTATGTTTAACTCATACAGCTTACTCTAACAATACCACGATTTTTTTGAGGTAGGCGATGGCTTACTGGTTTTGAGAGATGATCAAAGTGACAAACAGGACGACGAAGAGGAAGGCGATGATCATGAGAAGCATGTAGGCTGCAGGGTCACTTCGAACAGCTGCAAAACAACAGAACCGTTCTAAGAAAGGAGTTAAGAACTTGCCGAGATTGACCTCAGACGCCTTAGAGATGTGAAGAATAAAATTGTTAAATCACACATAAACCTAAATTATGTATTAGTATTACAATTATTATAAACAGCAGTTTGGCTTGGTCAAACATACCCTATAATTAAAATAGTTGAAAAAATCACCAAGTTTTTATATCTTTACTGTAAAGTCTAATATTTAATGAAACTATTTTCAAAGGTGTCAACGTCTACAAATTAGCCATATTTTATATTTTTATGCTACCAACATTGACTTTCTATTTTTCAGTAAAAGAATGGTCATGATAAATCAAACTTTACTGGCAGAAAAGCCAACTCACTGAAGGGGAAAGGACACAAGATGTAAAAGACATTCATTTGTTTTGAATCATGATTACTATGACCAGTAATTCCACAAGCTGTTTTCCTGTGAGGCAATAAAATCCAAGTGAATAAGACTAAGCAACAGAGGAGCTTTAAGGATGGATTTGGACTGTACTAAATGTCAACAGTCTGCTACATTTGCTCAGGACCACAGGTTGCATTTAACCACCTATCAATGCACACTGTAACAAAGTTAAACCGTAATAAATGGACATTCGGTGCCACCCAGAAGAGGATTTGTTCCCACTTAAATCAGGTTAATCTTAAGGTTTTTCCCTATGCCATCTTGTGGAGTTTTTTCTCACCACAGTTGCCACTGGTGCACTCATTAGAGACAAACTTACAATTATAAGGAACAGAATTATTCATTGGCATTGAGACAATGTCCATTGTTGCTCTCTGATCCAGACTATCCAGATTAAACCCAGACTATTACAGTGGACTATTGCTTCATTGTCATTGTCATTGTTTTTTGTTTTTTTGTTTTTTTGGGGGGAACAGCCTTCTCATCTATAGACATACACTAAAGTTTCTGTAGTAAAATTGTTTTTTTTTCTTCTCTGTGCCTGTTAAAATGTTCTTACCTGTGCATGCCACTGGCTCCCCTTCACCATCCACAAACACAGGATATAGCTTAAACTCCTCTGTGCCATAAAAAGGTCCTGTGTGAAATACAATGTGTTAAGATGATATATATACACAAACATGCCCAAAACATCTTTCATTTACTTTAATGCCTCACGTCAAAGCTCATTTTTGTAGTCAGAAATAAGCCAGCATAAAATCTGCTACAATGAAATAAAGCCTTTCTCTTACCCCAGAAAGCTTTTCCTGCTTTTTCAATACAATTCTAGTCAAATTTACATCCACTTCAATGTAATGAATATTACATGTAGCTGGCTGAGTTACTTTAAAACAAACAGCTCAATAAATACTAGTACAGCTTAATAAACCATGAGACATTGACACTTAATATAGCTGCCACAGGGTACTGTATAAGCTGGATACAAATGGAACATCATATATTTTACTAGAATCAATAATATACCAAAGAAAACAAATAAACTTCCATTACAAAGACAAAGAAATAGTCACTATGTTTTAGAGAAAGAGTGAGTCTCTAAGACAATCTCCACAAAAAGTACATCAGCAGACAGTAAGAAAACAGTAATTACCACTAATGTAAAATAGTTACAAACTTACGGCACAGCTGGAGATCCCTTGCGGTTGAAGCGACTCTGAGCCACTCTACTCTCCCTGGTGGGGTCTTGCCCTGGCTGGAATCACCACTCAAATCCAGCCACTCAAGCACAAAGGACCGGAGCGATGGCTGCTCACACACCAGGCTCCAGGAGAAAAACACACAAGATGTATTGGCTGCTACGTAAAACCGGTGCACACACTGTCCTGCAGATAGGAAATAAAAGTGCCATGTACCCAAACACTGGAAAACAGTTTTAACACATTGGGAGCTAATTCATGTGTACAGGTAGTCAATGAAACATGTCTTAGCCTACCCAGGAGAAATAAAGAATGGTGATCAATATGGGGTAGTAAGTTAGCAAAACAGAGCAATTTACAGTAACGTACTGTATAAACTATACAGTATATATGTATGTGGCAGTAGGTGTGGTGGTGGATGTTTCAGTGTCCGACGACAGTGATAAATATGAGAGAGACAAGAGCTAAAATCGGGCTTTGAAACAGCAAAGACACCGAAATAAACTACACCCTCTAACACAGAGATAAGTGAACTCTGTCGATCGCTGGCACAAGGCGGGAAATGCGTACATCCTGGCAATGTCCCAATGTATCATACCACATATACACTGCTATGTTTGCCTGCTACACAAAACGTAAATTTTTTTGTACAATTTTGTTGGATCTGTTGCACTGCTGCATGTTGTTAAAATTCATGTACTGTACATGTAGTACTGAAGAGGACAGAAATTACAATAACCGTAAGGCATCAATTCAAATCCTTTCTAATAAATCTTAAGAAAAATATTTTATTATTTTTTAAACCACCACCCTGAAACCCATTAAATAATTAAATAGAAATGTATTTGAAATGTTTTTAGTCATTATGAAGTGTTACTATATTTTCATTACTCCTGTGAGAAACATGGTGGAAGCTGATGGGTATTGGTTGAATAGTTGAAGCTTTGGAAGCAGATCTTAGATGAGGAGGTTGGAAAGCTATGCAGACTAAAACACTAAAGTGCTGCTGTATCTGTCTGTTAAGAGAAAACTAAAACCTAATGCTGTCTTTAAGGTGAAGTTTAATCATTTATTCATCTACAAACGGTAAAAGCAACCGTCAGCCTAGAGTAGTCTTACGCCACTACCAACTGCGTCCGTGTTTACAGAGTGATGTCAAAACAACATGGCTGCTTGTACTGTGAACAGTGTTAATTTTCTCTTCTCTATGTTCAATAAGCTTATATGAGTATTCGATTTTAAACTTTTAAATATATAGACACAATACTTGGATGAACATTCTCACAAATTCTCACTAATGTTAGCCAACTTGTTGCTAATGCATGGAATGTTTGTCCATGTTTTTGTCCCCACTTTGCACATCAAATGGTGGGAATTGACATTATTATAGTGTTATTCCGATGAATAAATTAATCCAATAAAAGCACCATTATCAGCAGGTAACTGAACGGCACTGTGGGTGATGACGGACCATTAACCTAAGTGTAAGTAAAAATAGACGGATATGTTGAAATTACAAGAGTCCATTAAAGATTACATGTTAATTCATAATTAACAGTGTGGAAAGTCTGCAACTTCTTGTTCTCTGCATTTGAACTGATTTTTCTAACAAGCACAAGGCATAGCATAATGCTATTTTAAAAATAAAAAAGGTCAATAAAGCTGGTGCTGAACTATTAGACAAGCCAACATCATGATTACATGAATATATGTTTTCACAAAATACATAGAATAACTGCAACAAAATCACAATGTAATTTCCTTTACAAAACAGTGTGTTCTATAAGCAAACAGACTGCGCTCTGTGTCTAAACAACAAACAGCTCTTATCAAAGCAATTAGCTAGGAAAATAATGTAATGGGTGAGCTAAAAATAGTAGAACAGAGCACAATGGCTTGATGTTTTGCAGAAGGCGATCCTTTTTAAAGTCAGATCATATTTTTCCTGTTACACGTGTTACAGTAAGAACTCGTTTACTCACGTTTAGGCTGACGCACCAGGGTCATGTTACTATTCTTGGCTGAAGAACCTAAAGAATTTCGGGATATGACGGTGATGCTATGGATTTCCTTTCCCCACTGGAATGTGTAAAATGAGCTTGGGGCTATGTCATCTGACCACACATTGCCCCCTGAAGTCTGGTGCACGACTATAAGTCGCTGCACGCAGCTGGCTGGTTCTTCTGCCGGAAAAGGCTACAAGACAATAGATGTAAAACTAATGAGAAATGATTATATACAATTGTCTTTTTATAGGCCTGCATATTACAATTACAAAACTGCTCAATTACAGCTATACATGCAGCTATTTCTTTTACTGACAGATAAATATTTATCCCAAGGAAGGTCACTGACTTTTATTATTATTAATGGTACACTTCATACAGAATACATGAACCTATAAATTAAGTCTGTACCTTAAAGAGCAGAGTTACATTAGTGTAACTTGAAGTCTCTTGTATAATTCTCCAGAAGTCTGGCCCCATCTCTGGTGCTGAAATCAAACCATCAGAGTGCCTTAATAACCAACACAATCACCTACACTGCTTTCCTTTAGAAAGTAACGACAGCATTAAGTATCAGACCGAACATACTGTATATGTACACCGACCAGACATAACATTATAACATTATGTGAACATTTTTCTCCTCAAAGTTGTTAGAAGCAGGAAAAATGGGCAAGAATAAGGATTTGAGCGAGTTTGACAAGAGCCAATCTGTGATGGCTAGACGCCTGGGTGTGAGCATCTCCAAAACTGAAGCTCTTGTGGTCTGTTCCTGGTCTGCAGTCGTTGGTATCTATCAAAAATGGTCCAAGGATGGAACATTGATGAACTGATGCACGTGGGGCATAAAGGATGGCCCGTGTGGGCCGATCGAACAGACGAGCTTCTGTAGCTCGAATTGCTTCAGTTAATGAAGTTAGCGCTCGATGGGTCAGGACTGTTTTAGCAGCAAAAGGCTAGTGGTCATAATATTATGCCTGATCTGTGACTATAAAATTATGCCTCTTTGGGGTATGTTTAAAGGTCTTACAATAATGCTTACAGGTCCCTTGGGTGCTACACCTTTTTCCCCCTCATACAAAGGCCAAAAACTAATTACACAACTATGCAATTCAGGTCTGTAGAAAAAAGACAAATGTGGAACACCTAAGGAGCTCTGTGATTTAGGGCTAAAAGTCAAAAGAAATATTATCGACACAAAAGATAATTTTAGTTTGCATCAGTCATTTTAATAAAAGTGACTGTCCTTCTTCTTTTTCTGCTCCCATTAGGGGTCACCACAGCAGATCTGCCTCTTTCAAAGCAACTACATGCATGTCTTCCCTCACCACATCCATTAACCTCCTCCTGGGCCTTCCTCTTTTTCTCCCGGTGGCTCCATTATCAGCATTCTTCTACCAAATAATGTGTCTGTGGTGCTCTTCCTCTGCATCTTCCTTTTTCACCTCTTCTCTCAGCCTGGATTCCACTACTCTTTCCCATAACTTCATGGTGTGACTTCAACTTTATTCCCCTGTAGTTACTGCAGTTCTGCACATCTCCCTTATTCTTCTAAACCGGTAACAGCACACTCCTTTTCCATTCTTCAGGCATCCTCTCACCTCCCAAAATCTCGTTAAACAATCCTGTTAAAAACTCCACTGCCATCTCTAACATCTAAACATCTCCACACTGGTATGTAATCTATGCTAACCGACTTTCCACTCTTCATCCACTTAATCACTGTTCTCACTTCCTCCTTACTAATCCTATCCACTTCCTGCTTCACCATCTCCACACCATCCAACCTTCTCTCTCTGATTTTCCTCATTTATCAGCTGCTCAAAATACTCCCTCCACCTTCTCAACACACTCTCCTCACTAGTCAACACATTTCCATCTCCATCATTTAATGCTTTAAATTGTAGCACATCCTTCCCAGCTCGGTCCCTCTGCCTGGCCAATCGGTATAAATCCTTTTCTCCTTCCTTAGTGTCCAACCTCTCATACAGCTCCTCATATGAATTTTCCTTTGCGTTTGCCACATCCCTCTTCGCCTCGTCCAATTACTTAATTTTAAATTTAAATACAAAAAAGAAAAATATAAAAATAGCAATTTATTCTTGGTGCAGTAATGACCATTCATATAAGACAGCCAGTTTACCCAAAGTCCCTGTTCAAATAAATGCACCGTTTCCATGACAGTGTCAGGGAACAACCAGCCACGCCTCCCTCCTACACTCAGCACAATCGCACAGCCTCGCCCTCCTACTAATCACCATCACCTGTCTCCAATCTACTTCTCCCTTTATAAGCAGCCCAGTTCCACTCGCTCACCTTCCGATCTATGGTTCACACTGGCAATCATCCCTGGACTACCCACATTACGGATTCTATCCGCATTTACGAATTCTACTGACTCTCCGGTTCGTGCTTTTCCTCAAGCCCCTCTGCCTTGTGTATTCAAACTAATAAAGTGTCTAACCATACTCCGGTTTCCAGCTCTTGGTCCACAGGTGACAGACAGGACTGATAGACATATTATTCTTTCATATTTAATTATTTTGATTAAGAGTGTTTGGAAATTCTCATCATTAATGTTTCATTAAACAATTAAGTTTAGTATTAATACACTGTACAAAACATATTTCATATAAAAAAAGCAAAAAAAAAAAGCAATGCATACCATCAATGAGAAAAACAAAGATGGGCAACACCTTCATGAACATAGTTGCAACTGCAAAATTCATAACAAAGGCTGGAGAAAAGGCCAATATTTAAATTACATTACATCATTTAGAAACATGCTTTAATGTTATGTGGATTTATTTTTTTCATCATGGATTGAATAAAGGGAAATTTATTGAACTGCAATGAATGGACATTCGATGCCACCCATATGAAGGTGGGTTTCCGTTTGCATCTGGTTCCTGTCAAGGTTTCTTCCTCATGTCATCTCAGGGAGTGTTTCCCTGCCACTGTCACTACTGGCTCACTCATCAGGGATAAACTATTATAAAATACAAACTTATAGGCAATAAACTTTCACATTCTTTTTTACAAGCTTATAACTGCTTTGTGTGTAAAGCTGCTTTGAGACAATGTCTATTGTAAAAAGGGGAATTGAAATGAAATTCCAGCAACACTTTCAAACCTCAATTACCACGTGTTAACTTGCTTTATTACTTAGTGTTTTATCAGTGTTCTTAGCATTTTTAAATTTATCATTGTTTTTCATATTTCATAATACTTTTTTTTATTTTAAACTTTAACCATATACATATGGTACTGTAGATGAATTTGTCAATGTGTCACCTAAACATGGCCTGGTGAACTAAACGTGAACTTGAAATTCTAGTTGAATTTCTACAACACTTAGTAAAGTGGTATGCTCTGTCTGCTCTGAGATTTACCTTTAGCACTATAAACCGAGGATGCATGAGCCTTGCTCCAGTCACTCCAGTAACCCGAGCCGTTAAGTCTTCGACAGCGCACCTCAACCTTGTACTGTATGCATGCGTCCTTTACCAGAAATGTTGCCCATGACTCATAGAGAGGTCCAAATACCTGTGGAGGACACAACTGCAAATCTGTAATTGCCACAGAAAACATTGGTTCTCAATATAACTGATAATAAGAAAATCAATTTGTAATACATCATTTCCCCCATTCAATACCATGGACAATCTTTCTTAGCTCGGTATTTAAAATTCTTACAAATTATATTCTCAAATATATACTGTTGAGTAGCATCAGATTGAACAAGAAATATAACTTCAACCTAATAAAGGTAAATGTCAACATAAGAAGCGTGCGCTCTGTAAGCAAAGGTAAAATATAATTTGAATCAATGTTGTTCATCATTTCAATCTGCCCTCAAAGCATTTCAGTTATGCGGGTACATCAATTCTTGTGAATACAAACCACTTTAGCACATGTTACATTGGGTTGAGCTGAACGCTGGTAATTTTGTTTTGAGTTTATTTTATGTGCCTTTGCTTTGGTTTGGTTTTGGCCTGTGCCTTTCCCTAAGTTATACAGTGGAACCCGGTTATGTCGATGTCCTAGGGGGACGCCAAAAAGCATCGAGGTAACCGATGATCGAGATAAACGACAATCAATATGGCGGCAGTATATTAACGTGCTTGAAATTTCTTTATGTACATGATGTGCGTTAATAAATGAGAATGTACATGCACGTGTTTTTGGAGGTTTTTTTTACACAACAGCGTTGCCGCGATTTGTTTGATGAAGGCATGCTATAAAAATGTACATATATTCGTTGTTAATTCTATGCTTTTGCTGCTCATCCCACGTTCCGTGCTGCGCTCCTACCATCGCCTCCCGTACATCGCATAACATTTAACAACAAAAGGCATATGTGCACTAACTAACAGCAGAGATTCACCAGTATACAATACAACACCTGTAGCATCTGTAAGGCTTGATTTTTCCGCCACTTTTGCGAGTTCTTCTGCGGCTGCACAGTGCCGATCGAGATAACTGACGTTAAATGGCAAATTTTTCCCCCCTTGTGCTCGAGATATTAGGGTTCGGCGACATAAAAAGTCGGCATAACCGTTAAAAAATGCTAAGACAAAGCGAGAATTTGGCGGTTCCACTTCAAAAATGTCGACTTAATAGGGTTGTCGAGTTAACCGAGGTCGAGATAAGTGGGTTCCACTGTAGTTTGTTTTCAAAATGTGTGCAACTGTTTTATGTTATTTCATTTGTCTATTTAAACTTGGGCTGTAAAAATTAACGCGTTAATAACGCATTAACGCAAATTCATTTTGACAGCACAATTTTTTTTTCCCCGCTCGATTAATGCAGCGTACATTTCTTTGACCAATTCAATAAAAAATATACATAAATAAACATAAAAGAGGTAAAATTAACACCTTATAGATATACAGATATAAAAAAAAATAACGAAATAATTTGTAATCATGAAACATTTGTTTTGCGCCAAGTCATGATGCCATGATGCAAACATCCGGCAATTAAAACCGTCCGTGTGGAAACATAGCTGAAGCTCCATTTGGTGCCCTGATGATTTAGGTAATTTAAAACACTATAATTAATTTAAAACATTTACAATAATATTTTGTGTTCATGCTCTATGTTGAATGTGGTTTCACAAATTATAAACATATTTTTGCATAAAGCATTTATATTTGTCCATGTTGATTAGAGTAAAAACTTGAAAAGTATTCATTTAAGGTACATTTAGAACAGATAAAAACGTGCGATTAAGCTGCGATTAAATATTTTTATCGATTGGCAGCCCTAATTTAAACACAATCTTTCCATTTTTATTGAAGAGTATATGTTACTGTTATTGTTTTCTTGTCTCTTATTCTCCAACTCCATCTCCAACTCCAAATGCACCATCAACATCATCATCAATTTGATAATGGATCATTTAGAGGATTTTGCCTACTGGTTTATTGTAACAAACTATAGATATCGACTATGTTTATAAAGCAAAAACTGAGTAAACTTGTGTTCTGTCTCTAACTGAATAATGCAAGATTTTATGATACAGTCAAAATCGTTCCCTACCTTCCACTGTAAATCTGCCATCCCATGAATCGGTACATAGCGAAGTTCATATTGCAGCTCATACGCAGGCAGGTGAGGACGCTTCCAGTTTACGCTTAGTGTTTTGTTGGGTAGGGTGACTGCTTCCAGGTCTGAGGGTGGTGACGGTTTCACTGGAGAAAATAAGTAATACTGTGTATCACTACCGTCATTCTGCTCATCATAGAAAGATGTGCAAAAGCAATATGAAGCAGAAATTTAAGTAACACAATACTGCAAGAATAACTCCAAACACTCACCATAGTCTACAGGCAAGATAAAGACAGGAAGTGACCTCACTTTGTTAGAGCCACCCTCCACAACTAGCCACAGCTTATAGCAGAAGAACATGCTTAGGACTTGCAAAGTGCATTCGCTATAATCTCCAGATCCATCTGGGCACTCCACCACACCAGCCATGGTCTCTCCTGGTGTTTGTATCTCGGTACGTTCCTCAAGTGGTATCTCCTCACACATTCGCCTGTAACTTCTAAAACATACAGAAGACAGGGCAGAGAGAACACAATAAAGATTTCATGACAATAGATTCTGTTAACAAAAGCACATATATATCATACTTAAATTTTGGCATTAAGCACTATTTTTCACTGAACTAATCACAAGGAGAACAAACACAGAGGTGAGAGTGCTGATAAAACATTAGTCTTTTTAGTGAACAAAGATATGGAGCTTAAACTTATATTGCATGTGAAATAATTTAAAAAGCCAACTGCAGCTGCAGAGCGAAGCCTAGTAGATGTCTAGTTCCAGAAGCTTTCCAGAAGTAATAAATTCAGTCTAGATTGCTATGCCAAAAGGACTCGTTTGCTTCCATATAACCGCAGCCACTCCTTTTTTCCACACTAGTATGTAAAAAGCCTTGAAAGGGAAAGAAGAATCTGAAAAGAATAGAGTGTAAATCTACATACCTGTACAGAAAGCGTATGACAGCCCAGGCACTCTTGCTCCATTTGCAGGTCATTGAATCAGTTCTCGAACGCTGATCGGTTTGACACGTTATATTTGCATCAAAGAATCCTAAAAAGAAAAACATCATAATTAATAGCCAATGATCAATATAAAAGTAATGCATTTCCCTTCACATTTAAAAGTAATAAGAATAAAAAAAATCATTACATTTACAAAATGACTGGAAACCAATATATGGGTTGATTGATATTCAGATTTATCAGACCTCTTTTAGATGAACCCCATGGTCTTCTCAGCTTTACAGCATTCTAATAATTAGTTTAGAAATACATCCTAACTAAACAGGAAGGATGTATAGCTATGAGAGCATAAGTACGTATACATGTACATCTGGAGCCAACAAATGCACCCTGAGGAATTTGAAGATGAAGATTAATCACCAATAATGTCTACATGGCCAGAGTTGCAGAACTATGGCCATGTAGACATTATTGGTGATTAATCTTCATCTTCAAATTCTCCATGGTGCATTTGTTGGAGATTTTAGGGAACACTCACAGATGTGAGTGTTCCCTAAAATACATATGTGGGTCTTCCTAAATCTGTTGGCAAAAGTTGTAAGCAAATTATAGTAACGTTTTTCTATGTTCAAGTAGGCTTTATTGTCAATCCAACCATATACAGTGCAGAACACAATGAAACAAAACAATGTTTTCTCAGGACCAAGGTGCTACATCAGACAACATAAATAAACAAAAGGAACATGGAAATAAACAGAACTATAAACTAACAATGAAAAGTCCACATGTTCCAATTTCTATTTACTGGAACCAAGAAGAACTAAGAAGCCTAAACATGTTCAAATGGAGGTATTTGTCCGGCACTCAACAGCACTGAACACTTTTAGGTAACTCCAGTGAATGGAATGTGCACAAAGCATGAGTAAATACTATAAGGCAGGGGTCTCCGATCTTTTCCAGAAAGGGCCAGTGTGGGTGCAGGTTTTCATTCCAACCAATCAATGGTCACACCTGATAGTCATTAAAAATGAAGATCATTAGATTTGAACAGGTAGAATTTGGTGTGGACTTGCTTGGTTCGAATAAAAACCTGCACCCACACTGGCCCTTTCTGGAGAAGATTGGAGACCCCTGCTATAAGGTATAACTGAAAGCTATCCACTGGACCAGGGTTCAAACAGGGTACCTGTTGCGGCGGATCAGTCATGTTAGTTTCTCATCTAAATGATTTACAAATTTTAGCGGAATGTATAGCAATATTTTAGTCATATTCCAATAGATTTTGCATCAATAAAACATGATCAAAGAACCAATGATTTGTGTCTCACCTTCAATGTAGACCTTGGTGTAGGCAATGCTGCATTTATATCTTTCTCCCAACGGGTGACAGCACATTAGTGTATCGAAGCCTGGCTCTTTCGCCCTGATGGTGACTGCACTGACTCTTTCATTTATCATTCGGTATTGGCTTTCTGGAAGCATCTGGCCATTCAGCATCCACACAGCTTTAGCAGCGGTCCAGCTGTGGTTGTGAAGCACACCATACACTGTTACTTCTGCTCCGGGACTGGTGAACACTTCAGCAGGGATGTAGCTCACTGATAAGGGTTAAAAAAACAAAAACAAAACAAAAACCCAGATAAACCTGTTGAATAGTGTGACACTATTTTTCGTACAGCTAGAGTATTTTGTAGTTTGTAGTATTTGTGGTGTAGAGAGTACCACAGTCCTTAATGTTCTCTTCTATGAATGCAACACTGCAAAATGATGACATTTTTATAGCAACTTAATGAACATGAATTTAACTGTTGATATGGTGAAATTTTGAAGAAGTCTCCAAAGTGAGTGATTCATAACAACCAGAGATAAAACTAACAACATACTACTACTACTACTCAATAATTTCATGACTAGTTTTTTAACATTGTAAAAACAAACAGAATCATGTTTGTGGTTTCTTAGCAACATGACTGTGTTTGTAATATTAATCTCTAGAGGCTGGTAAGGAAAGAAAAAGACTTGTTTCACAGATGTTCCACCACATAGGATATAAATAAGAGTGTGATTTCCCAATTTAATTGAAAGAAATTAATTGGGTTTGTTGTACGTTGCTGAGGCAATAACAGAAATAATATCATGTGTTTAGTTATAGAAAATTTACTTCATATTAAACACAACCATATAATTTATAGCCTGTTCATTTATACCAGCTATAGTAGTAATATTGTTTTTTATATTTATGTAATGCTACTGTAATACAGTTTGTTGGTTATAATTTATAACGTGATAAATTAGTTAATATAAAAAAAAAATTCTGAACTACTGGTTGCTATGGTTTCATTGGTTACATTGGTTTGCTTTGGAGGTTTTGCAAAACAACTACCACAATCACAAACAAATATTTACAGGAAATAACCAAGCAACAGAATGGTTTAGTTGTTTTATGTCTAAGGCACTCCTGCCACCAGCTAATACTTCAACTTTAATTTCCATCTTCGTCTGAGCGTTTGCACTGCACCTTTCCATCTAGGTTACTATGGTGACTAAGCCTAACAAGTGGTTGACAAATGCAATTTAATCCTGGATCTACGTGACAAACGGTGAGTGAAAACTGAGCATATTTTTCATTTTATGGAATGAATCTCAATAAGACACAGTCCTGCAAGATCATTTGAAAGCATGACTACGTTGGCACCTGAATTTGTTGCATTGTTGCGTAGGCTGTGTTTTAAACTGTGAGTGCACTACATGCAGCTCTCTGTGCTATATGTTGGATTTAATTATATATAATCACATTCAGGATCCTCATTTTAGAGACCCATATATAATTACAACTTTACTTTTCTTTGATTCTCATCTACTGTTTTTTGAAATACCACAAATAGTTTAAATTCAAATTTTTGAAAAGCAGCAGAAATGTATGCTTCTTTTCCCTACAGTTTCCCATGGCAGATGGTGTCATTTTTACTCTACAATAACACTATAGAAAGCAATAAAGATATATTCTTGACTGACAAGAGAAATGTAGTCACTGTCTAAAGCAGCACAGACTTTGTCAGGAACTGTTATATCAAATATACAACACAAGAATATGTTCTATGGTGAAGGAGAAGATGTGGAAAGAAACGACCGGAAAGAAAAACAACAGATCAGCACGAGGGTTTACTACTCGACACAATCTTGACGCAACATGACGCATTAGCTAAATGTGTTCCACATTTAAAAAATGAAAACGTTTAAAAGGCTATAAAGAGCCTGCAGATGTCACACCTTTTGTCACTCCTCCCCATCTTTCCCTTTATACCCTCGTGCTTCTGTCACAGTCGCTCACCAAGTTTATGAGCTGTGTAATCATGCTGCTGTAATTTGCTCCACAGTTCACTAAACCACCCCTTCTGTTCTGGTTGCCATATTTCTTATCATTTATTTAACTTTTTCAATAAATTCTATTAACATTCTTCCCAGATTTCCTGTGCTTGTTTGTTTTCGGTTTTCGGGTTGTTTTCGGAGTTTTATAGAGATTACGGATGAGATTATAAAGATGATCTGATAGACAGAGGAGATGTGGAAGGTGCCCATGATTTAAAGTGCACCATCTCATTTGTGTGCTTGCTGTCGTGGGTATTTATGGCTTTGGTGGAAGTGAATTGCTGAACATCATTTACTCCGACCTGAGTGGCAACAGCAGAAGTGGGATGATTACACTGTAAAGAATTATTAAACGATGTGGGAAAACAATAAGACAACATTAACGTACATACTGAGAAGACGCTTTTCCTGTCAGTCCTGTTGTAGCCTTTATCTTTACTACTCTGAAATACCTACATTTGGTGTAGAAATTAAATAAAAGTTAATGAAACAAAATTATGGCGTACATTTGGACATTGCTTTCCCTAGGTGATAAACTTGCTCACCGTGACGTTATTAGTTGGACATGATATTAGCTTCAAATCTCCTGGATGACTAATATGCAGCAATTTGTGTTAGAAATGGAGTAACAGTCTACATCAGTGACTGCATCTGTATAACAATTTGTCATAACTACCCACCATCAGACGACCTAGCTAGACCCTGCACAAGTACACTGACACCCCACATTCTTGAATTTGGAGCTTCATGTACAGAGGCATGGATAGAAGGGTGGGGTCAAGCACTAAACAGCTCAATCCAATGTTTTTGTAGCTCATCTTGTTACATGCTAAAATTCTATCCAATTTCCCTTCAATTGCTTTCTGGCCGGGTATGGCAAGCTAGCTGCACATCTCCAAATAAAAGCTCTGCAGTAAAGTTTTGAAAGCAAGCGACCCATCCGGGTCCAGCTAGCCCGCCTACAGATCACGTTGGCAACACAAAGCAACGAGCATCTGCGGTAATCCCACTTAACCCCATCATTATTTGTTTGCCCTTTTGCCATCCAGAAGGCCGTTCAAGAACGTCAACTCGGATGTTGAGAAGCAGCTTCTTCCCAAGGGTAATCATCTTAATGAATCAAACCAACCCAGTGGAACTGCATCATCTGCAACTGTCTCTCAGCCCACTATACTGACAAACAATTAACAAGAACCAATTATAAGCTTCTCTAGTAATAATAGCTGTTAATCACCACTGCAGTGCCACTAAAGCTTTCATTCCTTTACCACCCTAATTCTAAATGTCATACTACATTTTACATTTTGCACATTACCTCCCCTGGTACATTACATGGCAGCAGTTAAGTATCAGCACAGTATTCTTTTAAAGCTAATAACCTACTCTGCCTTTATAATCCTAATTTTATATATATATATCCAAAAAGACAAATACTCCTAGTGAGTTCCCATGACTGCCAGGAAAAACACTGAACACTGCTGTAGATCAGGCCAAATCATTGAGAAACAAGAAAGGGATATAAACTTCTGTACTGTATGCTCTTAGTTCCAGAATAAATAATTTCAGCCAAGCCATGTTTGCTGCAAATTGACCACAAGAGTTTTTTTTGAGAATTTGTACATCCTTGTCAACTGTAATATGATACACATTTCTAAACTCTATCACAGTGTTCTGATTTATCAACACTAAAACTTAAAATACAACTTCTGTATTTCTGTGCCAGTTGGAACACACTGTTTTTAAGCATTTACCTGCACTACTAAAAACTAAAGAATGACCGTAACTTAAGTGTAACATTTTTGATTTATTGGTCAACTAGTACTACGTTGTGCATTTTTTCCCCAGTGCGCACCATCTAGACTCGTTACGATCGACGACTAGCAAACGCCGTCTCTCCTCCATTTAGAATTTTTTCGACTCACGACTCATTTTTCCACACAAATTTTACTTTAAGGACAGGTTTGTTCGTATCCGTGAAAGTTCGTAAAGTGAATGTTCGTAAAGTGGGGAACGTCTGAACTATCATTTTTATAACTGAGCAGGTAAAGTCAATTGTCTCTTCTTGCTCAAGGGCCCAGAAGTAGCAGCTTGGTGATGCTGAGAGTTGAACTCATGACCTTTCAATCAAAGTTCCAACACCTTAACCATTTTAGCTACCACTCTCCTCTCTAAAGTATAAAAATATAAAAATATATATATATATATATATATATATATATATATATATATATATATATATATATATATATATATATATATATATAAAGAAGATTTGAAATTGCTTTTCTGACATGGAACGGTTTTCACAATGACAACCAGAAACTCTTAAAAAAAAAAATCTTGCCGGGGAATGGAGAAGACAGTAGACGTAAAGCAGAATTAAAAAATTAATTCTGCAGTCAAACAATGTAAAAATAAAGTTTGGTTGTTGCATTCAAATGTATTAGAGATAATAAAGTCTGGAGGAGACTAATATATATTGATTTATGCTAGTTGAATCAGGATATGATTAGAGATTCAGTACATTACCATCATAGCGACTGTTTCATATTGTATCATATATTTTATATACAATATGATGGATTTGAGAAAAAAGTGAGACACCTGACAAAAATTTATGTCTAACACTGTACTCTATTGGCGGCACACCAAAAAGTTTTCTTTATAATTTAAACTTTATAATAGTAATTGGCCTAAGGCAAGACACACTAAACTCAAACCATGAAGACACAATGAGGTAATGAATTATACAACCTTGTACCTGTGTACAAAAGTCAATTAAAGAAGCTTTTTTTTGTCATTACAACCATATATAACTGACGCAGTACACAGTGAAATAAAACAACGTTCCTCCAGAACCCTGATGCTACATAAAACAACATAAAACAACAATCACAGAAACAGAAAACACAGGGCCAAGGACTAGTAAGAAAAATCCTTGCCACATAAAGTGCATGTGTGCAACCTGGTGCAAACAGTGCAAAAAGACAACACAAGACAGTGCAGGACAACACAAGACAGTGCAGGACAACACAGGACAGTGCAAGACAATACACAAAATAGCTCCGCCAGTAAACCTGTTGTAACAAGATAACGTGAACAGTAGCAAAAATGTGAACAGAATATTGTGCAAATAGAAGCAATCAAGATAAAGTGAACAGTAGCAAAAAATGTAGACAGAATATTGTGCAAAAGAACAAATAGCAGCAATCCAAGAAGATGTGCAACAACGGCATGTAAACATTTTGTGGTAATGATTTAGTGTGAGTGGTACTGAATCATGGGTGTGCGAAGTGTGTGATGTGTGTTGAGTCGGGTTTGTACAGATCAGTCACACGAAGTGAGTATGAGAAAGTATAGTAGACTATAGTGAAGTATACTATATGCTTGTGGTAGCTGTGGTTGAGGTGTTGGGTTACAGGTCAGGGGTTCAAGTCCTGGTATTGTCAAGCTACCACTTTTGGGCCCTTGAGAAAGGCCCTTAACCCTCTGTGCTCCAGGGGTGCCGTATCATGGCTGACAATGCACTCTGACCAAAGCTTCTGAGCAAGCTGGGATAAGCGAAGAAAGAATTTCATACTATACTATACTATACTATACTATACTTATACTATACTATACTATACCATACCATACTATACTATACTATACTTATACTATACTATACTATGTACCAGATAATTGTTCCCCACCAGAAAACATAAATTATAATGCTTTACTTAAGTTTGTATTTATTAAACAACTATATCAGGAGTAATGTGATCTGGTCCCATCAGTGAGACAGAAGACCATGCATACAGAGAGATTTTGTTCAGTTCAGTTCAGTTTTCAATGTTGAATTCATAGAGACTTTTAATAAAAGTGAAAGGATGGCAAATATTACTCAACCAAAATGTGACCACATCAGAAAAAAATGCATAAGTAATCATTTCTAGTAAATTGATATAATAAAGGGCTGCACAGCACAACAAGCACTGTATGGTCTGTTAAAGAGCTAAAGAAGTATTCGGTGCTCTGAGACAATATGGGCTGATGCAGTAAAACATGCATTAAGAGCTCTCCTACGGAACATAGCCGGAAAAAAACATTATAATAATTTAGCAACTTAATGGGAAAAGTAGTAAAATGGCACAGAGCTCATCTTTTTCCGAATAAATAAACTAATGTACAATAGATTAATTCAGCGCCTCGATGTTCAGAATGAAGAACACAGGCCTGCAAAAAAAATAATGGAAAAGCTGAGTGAAAAAAAGTGTACTATTTAACCAATGTGTTCTAACATCATCAGTTTTATTCTTTCAATGATAATAAATTATTCATGCCGCTCCTGTCATTAATATGTACAGTACTTTTCAATACTATTAATAATACATTTTTCTTTATTCAGGCCATGTTTTCTAGGCAGTGCTTTTAAAAATCTCAGGGTTTCCTAAATTGTCAATTCCATTATAGTGCAAGGACATTTTGTTTATATCGTGCACGGCAAAACGTAACAGAGTAAAAATACAGAGAATAACTCTTATCCAATAATCCACCATCCAAGAAATACAGAGAATAACTCTTATCCAATAATCCACCATCCAAGAAATACAGAGAATAACTCTTATCCAATAATCCACCCACCTACCAACTAGGAGTGTAACGGTACTCGTATTCGTTTTTCAGTACCGGGATTCGGTTTGGTTCACATGTTTAAAAAATGCAATCCTTTTTATGTATAAAACATAGTTAAAATCTGAGTTTCCTCAGGAACATATTAAGTTTCCTATGATTTAATTTGGGGGTTTGTTTAATCTTCAAGTCTCACTTTAAGCGCATTTTTTATTCAACTTGAGAACATACACAAAAAGGGGTATAATAAGAAATTAGAGTTAGCACAGTGTCACTGTGGCTACTCTCTCTGTGCTGGTAATATGATTTGTAGTGCGGCGAAATATGGAATTTTCATTCCATTGTTTAGCGCAAGTGTGAAATCGTGCCACTTCCTGCCACCCAAATATAAGCCGCACACACTGAATTTGACAAAGATTTTTATTTTGAACATAAATAAACCTTGTATCTAAACAGTAGCCTACCAAGAAAGTAATTGTTTACTGTCTTCCTCCTTCCTTTCACAACTATTTCTCTCGAGTATTTATCTTTTGGCATCGTTGTGCGTTTAAAAATCACTATCGGTGAAGCTTTTCTCCGGATGCCGTGCAGCTCAGAACACAGGTGAAGTGCGTTTTTTCATGCCCGGTTGTTTTCAGCGTGACGAATTATTCGCATTTTCTGTAGACAGTCCGAGTGAGCGGCAGGTCAAACGTCAGAGGAACATCATCCATATTTATGATGTGGTGCAGCCCGATTCAGTGAGAGCGCATCTGATTTAATATAAAGTGTTTCATTGGTTCACCTGAACCCGTTCTGCAATTTCATTGGTCTAATGTTACAGGACTCAGTTTTTTGGCTTGAAGTTTGTGAAACCGGGAAAAACCCAGGAAAAATCCATAAATTAGCCGCTTCGTTGTTTAAGCCGTGGGGTTCAAAGCATGGGAAAAAAGTAGCGGCTTATAGTCCGGAAAATACGGTAATAGATTTAATCCATTTTATTTTTATAAATTATATTTTTACTAAATATTCTACAATATTTTTTCATACATTATTTAACCAAGCAGGCATTGCAACTTTTAAAAATGTAAACTGTTGATGTTTACAAATGTTAATAAAAACTGTGTTAATAAAAAAAAAACAAGAAGCAATATTATGTTTTGCATTTCTTCCTCCTAACTGTACCGAAACTGAACGGAACTGACTTAAAAACCGAGATACGCACCAAACCGTGAATTTTGTGTACCGTTACACCCCTACTACTGTACCAACCTAGCTACATTATTCATCTAGGTTAAATGTAATAGCAATAATATTTGAGCCGTAAGAGTCTTGACCAGAGTGTGTAGCTCATGTCATAGGAAGCATGTATAAAGGTACTGTGTAAGAGCATATATACCATCAAGTGTGAGGTAGAACGGCTGGCTCCAGTCACTCCACACGCTCCAGTGTTGAAGGTGATGGAAGAGCTTACAGCGTACCTGAACTGTATATCTGACTCCAGACGTAAGCTCACTCAAAGACACCCACGAATGCTGGACATTAATCACCTAACACAGATAAACACAGGTCATGAAACTGAAAATCAATTAAATGCACATTACAGAAGTAAAATGTCATGTGACATTAAAAAACAGATGCATGCAAATGAATGCGCTAACGTTTTCCATTAATACCCATATATACTAACCTGAAGAGACTAGAAGTATATTATTACAGTAATACATTGCTGCTGGTTTGACTCACCTCCCAGTGTGTAAGAGATGTGTTGGATGAATAGCGGAGCTCGTAATAAAGTGAGTGGTTATTATTTTGTGAGTCATTCCATGCGATCACCACTTCACCCCCAACAGTTACATTATAACGTAGATGAAACGGTGCATCTGGCTTCCCTGTGAAGAGAGGTCATTCAGGAAATATTACGAGGAAGAAGAGCTCGTCTTAGAGCAGATACCTAAAGTGCCTTGATACCTACAACATATAAATAATCTCACTCTGTATTTCACCCTAATTACTATCTATTATGACAATAACCTCTTATTTTATGACAAGATGATATATCTTTGTCTCGAATTTCTGTTGTGTCAAAAGCTCTTAGATTCAATTTCCATACTCGTAATGTTTTCCTTATCCCGTGTCCTGCATTTATGCCAAGTTTATGGTTGTGTAATTTCTGGAAATCGATGAAAATTCCACTTGAGAGTTGCTTTCCACAAAAGCAATGGCACTATTAAAAAAAAAAACAGAGCCTGCTATTAGTATTGTTGCTACTGTTATTCTAAGGGATACTCTTTACAAATAAGAATGTTTACAATGTATAATTAGAAAAAAAGTCACATTAAAAAAATTCAAGAACTGATATCTACAGAGTTAAAATGGGTGTGCAGCTTCTTTTACAATGGTCGTCTCATCGATTTAAGTCTGCATCCTGCTCGGTTTTTACAGGCTTCAGACCATCACGTGTGGTTTTACTGTAAACCCATCTTATCCATCTCGCCTTATCAGTCACCCTTTGTTGATCCACACTGCTGTAAACTGTTAAGTGAAAAATGCCTTTTTGTACATTTGCCATCATACAAATGCTGTGTGTATCAGTAGAAAATGTACCTGATCATCAAGGTTTCACAAGCATTCCTAAATACTTCAAGCACCTCAAATCAACTTCAATAAGTTTGAGAAGTCATTAACCTATTTAGATTTTTCAATATTTCCTGTTGTTTTAAAAATGTCATAGTGCGGCTTTAGTCACACAGCGATCAAATACGAGTTGTATAATTACGTAATGACATCAAAAGCCCAACTGAGCGTGTTGAAAATGTACAGGAAGACCAGTAACCACAATTTTCATTACCACATAGCTCTAAAGTCTTTTAAATAATTGATGAAGATTTGAACATAATCCTCAGAGCCTGCTACATGTCATCGCCTAATTAATACTGTGTGTGATATCAATTTGTGAAAAACGTGTTTAAATACTTTTTTAATACTTCTTTTAAAACAGATAGTTTAGAAAAGTTCTTGTCTGATTTATCCACAAGTCATGTTGTAAGATCACAAAAAAAAAAAATCCCCGTTTATCGCGGTGGTTACGTTCCAAAACTGCCCGTGATAAACAAAAAAAAAAACGATAAACAAACGCAACCCCAAAAATTCTATTTTATGTATATATAACTGTACTGTATAAACATTTTACTTCATTGTATAATTAAAACTACTATTACTATTATTAAAAAATGTCATTATTTTAACAGAAAACTCTATAAATACAATTTCCTATAAGTTTTTTGGTCTGTCGTGTTATCCGCCAGAGACCGCGAAAATCAGCCACACGAATTAGTTACGTGGCAAATGCAATTCAGCGATAAACCGCGGAAAAACGCAGAATCTGACTGCGTCAAGTGATAAATTACTGTATAGCATTCCATAGGTACTATAGGTATTATATTTGCTGTAAGGTGCACTATTGTTCCTGTTTTATATTCAACTGTATATGCATCTTACAGCACCATAACTCGCATTACACATTCGTTCATTTTTGACCTAGATGACACAATCATTTGAATATTTCAATTGATCGGATTTAGAGATTAGAGAATTTCATCCTAAATTCTTATAAAGCTAGTATAAAATAACACATACAGCAATCATAATTATATAAAAATATCTTCAGAAAGCCAATAATGTCGAAAGGGGGACACTCGAGAACTTTGAATTTATTCGTATGTAGGTGTCTAAAGGTTGTCTTTCAGTAAAGATTGCATTTTCATCAATCTACTGTAGTCTGAGCACCTGCCTGCTGGAAGCTTCACCACCGTGGCTAATCTACCTCTGTATCTATCGACACATTGCAAATATGTGGGCAAATGACGCAGGGTGTAAGTGAAAGTCATTGTTCATACTGATCATAGGAAGGCTGCGAGTTTTTAATAACCAAGGTCGAAAAAAAAAAGAAAAATAAATAACAGAATGTGAAAACAGGAAATAAGAAAACAATAAAATAAGGACTTGAGGAAAATATGCATGATAAGGCATAAATAAATATAAATAAATAAACCAATTAATCAAAAAATCAAGGCGTAATAAAAAAAAAGATGGGAATTCAT
This sequence comes from Silurus meridionalis, assembly GCF_014805685.1. Classification (NCBI taxonomy): domain Eukaryota; kingdom Metazoa; phylum Chordata; class Actinopteri; order Siluriformes; family Siluridae; genus Silurus; species Silurus meridionalis. The sequence continues at coordinate 25,640,242 of NC_060884.1, forward strand.
GACTGTATCCCTTTGCAATGTATGCATTTAATTTTGTTATATTCTATGTGATATGTTGTGACACTCTTAGCATGGAACCTAAATGTTAGTACAACCATTTTGTTGTAATTCTTGTACTTATTATTATTATTATTACTACCATAATTATATATAAAGGGATTATATAGAAACACCTCTGTGTAAAACTTACGCAGCAGATCAGTGCTGAAGGACATCTCGGTTGTCAGAACAGGATGATCACTGAGAAATCCTCTAACAGACAATGAGACAGAGACATTGTTGGCAGGAAGGGCAAAGGAGCATGTGATCTCATCTTCACCAGGACACTGCACCTGAGAAGTGATGTTTGTTTCTTCTGACCACGTATCTGTCCCCAGTCTGAAACGGAAAATCGACAGGATGTGTAAAAAATGACTTTCAACCCTAACCCTAAAATTCTCATTCATCGTGAGATATCTACTTTCCTACAAATGGCTATATTTGATGTGTCTTATACCCCATCTCCACTAAACTGCCATGCAGGTGTGAGTAAGACAATATGGAAAGTAAAATTTTTTCCACTGAAAAAAAAAAAGTATGGAGAATAAACATAAAACAGCCAAGCAATGAACACTGTGTTCTGCACTATGCATTGTGTGCATATAAAATCGATCCATCAGAGTGTTCTGCCTCACAGCTATGTACTGCAAACTCAAATAGATTATTGTAGCACCCTCCAGGTTGAACAGTCAGAGAAAAATACGGACAAACGGAAGACTCTACTCACCGCAGGCTTATGATCAGCTGACTGGTGTCCGTATCTCTTGCTCGTTGGCGTTTTAGACAACAAATGACATTTGCTCGTTTGTCTTCAAGCCAGCAGCGAACGTCCAAACGGATGTTTTCTGGTAAGAGATGTAGTTAACAAGTCCATCTCATTAATACTGCCATTTCTTGAGACAGCTCAAGCCAATTAGTCATAAGCCTTTTGTTTAGACTGGCCAAAACAAAGCTTCATTGCAGTGTACACGTACAGATCAATTCTGCCCCATCAATCCAGTTACTTCACAGGTTTTCAGTGCGTCTTGCATAATTTTTTATATTTTGGAAAAAAGCAAAAAAAATCCATAAATGCTTACTCATATGACTTTTTTATAATGCAGCAAATATTGATGTCAAGAACTTAAATTGGATGTAATAAGAATCAATTATCATGACTATTGATTTTATGATTAAACTTAATTTGCAGCTTTCAGTGTCCTCCGGCTTGGTATCTCCGAGACGTGGCTAAGACAAGAATCATCTGAACATATTCAAAACCTGTAACTACCAGCTCATGATGCACAAAGATGAGGATAATTGCTATGCCAGGACGAAAGATTGCATACTATGTAGTCATTTTGTGATTTCTACATTTAGTGGAAGATTTTCCTACACGTAGAGTAGCCTATAGCATTAGTTCCAATGTAAGAGGTGCTGTAGTAGCATATCTCAGCAGTGAAAGTTATGGAGAGTGGATTTGGCTTAGTGAGCTCATTAATTCCGCAGTTGTGATGATGCTGAACTGACAAACAGTGAAACGTTCCACAGCCTTACAATTTTAATTGGCCTCAAATAAGCATGCAGCAAGTTAAGTTTACCAGAGACAACTTGAGAAACACTGGAATCTTGAGTTGTATTTGTGGAGTTTGGGATGTGGCACTGATACTGGAGAAGGCTGCTGACGTGGCTGAGGCTGTGATTGTGAACGCTGGCGCTAGCACTGGCCTCACTGGTCTTTCCACTGGAAGTCAGTGCACAATTCAGCTGAGCTCTCCACTGCAGATCATGATACACACCAGGCCAGCTATTTAAAGGGTTCACAGCAAGTGCAGCTGAAAGAGACATTTATTGCATTGAAAAATTACCACACATTTACATTATATTATAGTGCACTTTGTGGACAACAGGGCACCTGAGCTTTCCAGCTATATGTGGTTCATTCCCAAAACTGTTACCACTACAACAAATACATTCTTTGGATATTGTAGCATTACATTTTCCATATCAAGTTTTCAAGTCCACCGAGACCCAGTAATCTGTTCCAGCATGGAAATTTCCCCATGCACAAAGTGAGCTCTATGAAGATATGCTTTACATGGGTTGGAGTAGAAGATCTTGAGTGGCCTATTCTGATCTCAACAATATTAAACAACTTAATGATGAACTGGAAAGCATCTAGGGAAACATCTCCCCAGTACTGTGGAGGTTATTATAACAGGGAAAAAAGGAATAAATGTGGAATGGAATGCTTATAAAGCACATACAAATCTTATGGTCAGGCTTCACAATACTCAAATCCACGCATAATACACAAATATAAATATCTAATGAGCTTCAGATAATGTTCAGGGCAGTTAAAGAGAGAATCAGAATAAGGGAAAAAAGTGATCTAAGTGAATTTAAAGGTTGCTGATGCCTCCATTACAGCCCTGACATATCTCCTCGTTTTTCCAGCCTTACAGGATTACTCGAGCGTTTACACAGAATGGCACGAAAAAAACAAAAACTAATTATCAATGTCCATAGTTTAGAGGACATGAATTAAACTGGTTCAAGCTGTTAGCAAAAATAGACACCATACTGAAATCTGAGGCAGAGGCTCACGAAAAATAAAAAATTATAATCCTGAATTTTTTTTTTTGTAAATATAAATTAGCTTAAAGATACAAACACAATAGCATGTGTTTTTATTACAAAATTAAGGCTCCAGTTCAGTGAAAATGTCTGGGACGTGCATGTGACCTTGGGGAATATGCTAATATAATTTCAATATTGTGATAAACAGCATTTTTAAATGGTTTATGGACAACAGGTACAAGCTGAGTGAAAACAGCTGACATGATGTTCAAATGTTGAATGTCGAATGTTTGAAATCATTGTGTTAAATAAATCATTTGGATAGATAGATAAATAAATGTTCAAACAAACTCCACATTTTTAATGCAATACAATGGTATTTCCGACAGTTATAATCTTATAATACATTGCTCAGGGATCACTAAAAAATCTTCGAGCATCATTTTAGAAACATTTTCCTACCAACAAAAATGTACCACATCATCTAAGTTTATGGTCGAAAAAATAGAATGTTATGACTAAATGCTTCTGCAATGTGGGTAAAACTTGGACACAGGCCAAACACTCACCATGTATAGCGGTGAAGACGTTCACGATGACAAATAGCCTCATGGAGAAAAACCTGGAAAGGAGAAAGCATCTGTTAAACGACTAAAAGAGTGAGTCAACCTCTTTCACAATGAAGGGGATAAAGCACTGGGGTACGCACATTATGATTGGGTTCTGTCACTGCTTTAGTCACTCACAGGGCTGCAGAGCTCAAATGGTCCATTTATCCTTACTGCTAGAGCCTAAGGAGTGTTGGAGCCTGCAATCCAGTGCCTACTGCAAAGTCAAACTGCAATCCCACAGATGCTCTGATAAAACCTGACGGCAGGATGCTGCATTAATACGCCTCAGAAAGACCATCTCTGAATTTTTTTCTTTTGAAATCATTTCCCTTGACTCAGTTTATATGAACAGTTATGAAGATTTAGGTTAGGGCTGTACTTAACAACATTCACAATACATGTTACTTAACACCCTATTTTAGAATATTACAATGTTGTTCTACTGTATTTTGGACACATTTTTATGTATTTTATACATCAATAATGTTAATGTTTAAAATCTGATCAGAAGGTGTTTAGAGTAATGTGCTTTTTCTTTTTATGGTAGCAATGCCTTCACACTAACTGAGCCCAATAATACACGAATAAAATATACACCGATCAGGCATAACATTATGACCACTTGCCTTATATTGTAGTAGTCCCCCTTTTTGCTGCCAAAACAGTCCTGACCTGTCGAGCATTAACACCATTTACTTCTTCAGCAATTTGAGCTACAGCAGCTCGTCTGTTGGATCAGACCACACAACCCACATTTACTAGAGGTTACTGACCACTGCAGACCAGAACCACCAACAAGAACTGCAGTTTTGGAGATGCTCTGACCCAGTCTTCTAGCCATCACAATTTAGCCCTTGTCAAACTCGCTCAAATCATTACGCTCACCCATTTTTCCTGCTTCTAACTCAACTTTGAGGACTAAATGTTTAACAGGTGCCACGATGAAGAGATAATCAGTGTTATTCACTTCACCTGTCATAATGTTATAATGTCATAATGTTATGCCTGATCGGCATATGCTAATAGGGGAGGAACAATTTAATTCATGATACCGGCTTTACAATTGGTTTTCATTCAACAGTCACAATATTTTAAACTAAATAAAAAAATGAATGACTGAAAAGACTTTTTTTTAATCATAAACAATGCATAACAATTTGATGACTTACTGTCTGTATTAAACCAAGGAAATTTAAATTGACCACATTTACCATAGTACATACCATCATATCTTAAAAATAAATGAAATAAATGTATAAATGTATTTATCCTGAAATTTGATTCAATAAACAAAGTCTCTGACTTGGGGGGAAAAATAAATAACTGAAACATAATGAGCTCCAAAGTCGGCTAAAATGCCGACTTCTGCAAAATCATTCATACTGAAAAGCTCATTCAAGGGTTATAACTTGTTTAACAATACAATGTGTCAGTCAGTATTATTATGTACTTCAGTTCCATGGGTTTGGAAGATTAGGACCTCTGGTAATCGAGTAATTACATTAGATGCATAATTAATAGGATGCTAATTCTCATCATGTGAATTGCACATTCCCACAATGCGCGTCGTTAAAGCTTCGCATAACAATGCATTACACACTGATAAACAAATATTATTTTCCATAGGGAAATATTTATGTAACTTCTTTATTGTTTGTTATTATCTTCAACAGAAAAACAAATTGATAACTGGGTGTGTATGTGTTTGTTTTGTATATTGTATGTCTTATGATGTAAAATGCCAGAAATGGTCTTAATAAAAAAGAAGAATGAGATACGTCACTAACTGCACATTTCCATTCAGTTTCAGAAACCAGTTAAATAACTAGCCAAGCATTTTAGCAAGTGTCTGTTTCTTTGGTTGCTGTCCGTACGATAAAAGAATGAGTTCTAATTGTAATATTGGCTTGTTTTTTATTAGTAACTGTGGGTGTGTGGTTGTTGCAAGGTTGTGCTCTCTTTTTTATTTGAGGGAGGGAGTGTGTTAAGCCTACGCTATATATATAGTCCACTCTGTGAGAGCTGCATGCAGGTTAATCCCATGGATATACATTCTTCTTCTTCTTCTTCTTTCGGCTGCTCCCATTAGGGGTCGCCACAGCGGACCATCCGTCTCCATACCCCCCTGTCCTCTACATCTGCCTCTTTCAACCCAACTACCTGCATGTCTTCCCTAACCACATCCATGAACCTCCTCCTTGGTCTTCCTCTTTTCCTCCTTCCTGGTGGCTCCATTCTCAGCATTCTCCTACCAATATAACTCATGTCCCTCCTTTGCACATGTCCAAACCATCTCAATCTCGCCTCCTTCACCTTGTCACCAAAATGTCCTACATGCGCTGTCCCTCTCATAAACTCAATTCTAATCTTGTCCATCCTCATCACTTCCAACCAAAACCTTAACATCTTCAGCTCTGCTACCTCCAGCTCCACCTCCTGTCTTTTACTCAATGCCACTGTCTCTAATCCATACAACATCGCAGGTCTCACCACAGTATTTAACTTAAAATCTATAGCTCACCCTTTAGTACAAAAGTTAAACTTAATAGTGTTTCATTCAAAGCTGCGAATATCAAATGCACAAAATTTGACAAATAGCAAAATATGAGGTGACTGGAAGATGCCTTTGGGGAAAATTGTCCAAATGGGGCAATTACTGGCAAATATATAGTGCTTGAACAAACGATACATAGGTTTTTTTTTATAGTGTATGTACAGTCAAGTCAGAACCCATCCTGGAGCATGTGTGGTAAAATTTTTGTACTTTTCCTACTGGGGTATTAGTGGCTTAGAGGCATTGCATAAAAAGACATCCTCCATACATTCTAAAAGCAATTTTGCCAAGAACAATGTCAAAAATTTCAGCATTCATATGTGCAAAGCGGATCGACAAATCCAGACTTGCATGCCTAAAGGTGGTTTTACCAAATATGAAACTAGGTGAGGGAAATACTTGCGCAAGCAAAAAATGGGAGTGGGTTTTTTTTGTTTACAAATGATGTACAATAGTAAAAAAATAGTACAAATATATATACGACCAACAATTACGCAGTCTAACACACAATACACCACGAAAGAAACCACACAAAAATTGTTACAGTTCCTATATCCTGTCATGTAGTCCCTTTGTCTAAGATTCTATGCCTGTGTGTGCATGCCATTTTTGCTTTATTTCTTTCTATTTCTCTCACTGACAGTGATTAATTACTTACAGGAAGTGTTAATACATCAGTGATAAAGCGCCAACATAGATCGAGGTTTTGTTCCTCGCATTTTACATTCCATGTTTTTCAATGCTTCATGTCAGGCTAGTTAGTAGCTGTGAAAGAAGCCTTGTTTTTTTTGCTTTAAGAAGTGGTTGTTTATCTGATAGGAAACAATTTATAATTAATAAAATGTTGGCTGTTTTTTTTATTGTTCTGCTCTCTAATACTTGATTAGAGACACATTCACATTTATGTTTGTGTAGACCAGCTATAACCTGGTACTAATGCTTTTTACAATAGACACACTGGAATCTGAGGAACAAGTCTACTTAATTATACTGCATACGTACATGATGTCACTATCATCACTTCTGTCTTCAGTGGATGGAGTCTATCTGCAGGAGAAAGATAGGAAAAGAATCAGTAGTGCTTTCTTCGAGGCAACAAGTGAAACGGATGAATATGTCTTAAATCTCTGACTTGTGAACTTTGATTCTTTGAACTCATTAAATGATACAAAGCATTTTGTTAATTTTGTGATTAAAACAACAACAAAAAAAAACACTGTCAATGCAGTTAATGTTCTGCTCATTTTAGTATTCTGATGTGGTACCAAAATTCATCACGCCACCGCCCTTACAGCAGTCAAAGGATATAAACTCGATCTTCTTTTCCTGAGTCTAGCGATTAGATTGATTCTAAATCTCACTCAAAAGGAATTCATTTACCCTTTCATTTTCAAATCGTTCACAATCTTTTTTTTTTGCTTCATGGTTACAGTTACAGTGCATTCGTTTCGCTGTAAAGCCCTCAGGCAGATTCAACAGCAAACTCCCTTTCCTCCATTTCATCCTACACCCAGTTGTGCAAGGTGAAGCCTGTTGTGGCTTATTTTCTGACAGGTGCTGCTGCCAAACAAATGACTAATAGGTTAAATTCCTTTGAAGAACATCCTGTTCATATATAAATTCATTTCTTGGTACAAATTACAATACTAATGCGTAGCAAATCCCTCTTCATCTAAAACAGACTGACGTTAAATCATTAAAATGAACACTACATATGACAAGCAAGTGGCCAAACACTATTAGAACACAACAACATCCTCATTCTAAATATTCATGTCTATCACACATCAAAACAAAGGGTAGGTCCTGTTCTAATGACATCTAACCTGACGCTTTATACTCTTTATGAATGTTAACCGGGTCTATCGGTGTGCAAAACAAGATTATTGACCATACTTTGTTCGGTGGGTGAACATTTTGTTATGCTGAAAAGCAAACTTTTGGTTTCATCAAAAAAAAAAAAAACACCTTCACCAGTCTCTGGTGAGGTCATAAGATATAATCACTAACCCAAAACAATGCGATACTTTTCTAGCTCTTATTGTTGTTACCTATAGTGTTACTCGTGTAATTCTTTAATAACATGTTTCAAATATATATAGTTTAACAGATTCATGAGGAATTGTGAGTCTTGGTCTTATTGGTTAACTGATCCAGTCTGTGAAATTATTCATTATTGCAAGATTGCAGATTGAGAATTAAGACCAAAAATACTTTCTCATTAATATTAGAAATTTGGCTCAGTTTTAACGTTTCACTTTGGGGGAACTAACCAACTCAATGTATTATTCAGCAGTTACCGTAATTTCTGGACTATAAAGCGCACCCATATATAAGCCGCACCCACTGAATTTGACAAATATTTTTATTTTTAACATAAACAAGCCTACACTAATGTACTTTACACAGGCTTTAACAAAAGACACGTTACACACGGTGAAATGGCTGAAATATGTTGCGCTTCCTTTAGGAGCATAGCGGTATTTTGGGAATAGCCTGGCACAGCATTTTTCCGCTATTACTGCATGTGTGCAAGACGAGGACTATGTCCTTATTATTTTCTGATGCTCATTTCTAAGTTTCTTTGACTAACCCATAACGCTGTTGCCAAGAAAAATAAAAAAAGCACGAGTTTTGGAAACCTGTCTGTGCTTATATGATTTCTGTTGCAACTAGAGTTAGCGAGCTCTCCCTTCACCCAGACTCAACGCGCTACAACGGCTTGTATCTAAACAGTAGCCTACCAAGAAAGTCATTGTTCACTGTCTTCCTCTGTCCTTTCACAACTATTTCTCTCGGGAGTTTATCTTTTGGCATCGTCGTGCGTTTAAAAAAACGTTTTTTCTCCCGAAGCCGTGCAGCACAGAACACAGGTGAGGTGCGTTTTTTCGTTTCCGTACGGAAACTTCATTGGTCTAATGTTATGGCGCTCAGTTTTTTGCCTTGAAGTTTGTGGAACCGGGAAAACCCCAGGAAAATGCATAAATTAGCCGCTTCGTTGTTTAAGCCGCGGGGTTCAAAACGTAGGAAAAAAGTAGCAGCTTATAGTCCGAAAAATACGGTAATCTTGTTGTTAATCCTGCTCAAATCTAAACTCTTCAGATGAAAATGCACCACTGTAGATTTGCTCTAAATATTATTATTATAGAATTGTCCCAGTGTGTCTGTTTAATTACTGTATTCAATCCAGTTAAAATATTGTTGATAAACTGTCCCAGCATGAATACTCAATTATTAAAAAATGTCTCTAAATGAGCATTGCAGATCTGAGCATCATTGGCACAGACTGGATATGTTTGCCTATAATTGAGGTAGTCTGAGGATTTCATTTATTCTGGATAATTTATTTTCCAGGAAACTCTGGCTGATTTGAGAATTGTTTGGGTAGACTGAGTGTATACACAGGAAATAACCTGGTTCGATTTTGGCTTAAGGATTCTATGCAGTTGATTCACAAAGAAATGACCTGGATGGAGTATTGTTGAGACAGTCTTGGTATTTGATTTTCCAGGAAATAAACCTAGTTAAGTACTCTACCAGTGCATATTTAATTCCACAGAAAAGAACCAGGTTTGTGCATTAGAGGGGCAGTCTGATCATTTGATTTTACCCCGTTTGAGCATCATTCACGCATCATTTAAGTATCATTTAGTTTGAACATTTATTAGAGTAGTCTAGGTTTTTGTTTTAAGGAAATGACCTAGCTTGAGTACTATTGGTGCAGGCTGTGTATGTGTGTGGGCAATATGACTCAATATTAATAGGGATTCCCCAAGTGTGGCTGAATACTTGAGACCCTCTGAGTATTTACAGAGGAATTCGTCCAGTGTAAGCATTTAATTTAGGGAAAACTGATCCAGCCGGAATAATATTGGGGGAAATTGATCCAGTCAGTGGAAGAGCAGGTGACTCATCACTTCCAACACTGCTGCTAATGTGCATCATGAAGACTCAAAGACAAGCGTTTCCTATTCTTTCCATCTGTAAAATGTAGACACCCTCAGATGGAACAAGGATGGCTCTGTCCGAGCATGGAGTCGGAGTAGGATATAGCTTACAACTGCGGTTCTTATCAGTAGCAGCATCACAAATGAAAAAGTGGTGAGAAACTGATAAAGCAGATGAGAATGGAAGAGTTTTTCTTTCAATTTCTTGAAATGTTTAAACCATGTGGGTAAAACAGAAGAGAGCATTTTACAAAAAGAAGCCTCAGCATTGTTGTATTGAAGATGTCTTTAATCAGTTGATGTGTAGTTGAAACACTTTGTGAATCTAGACATAGGTTGAATTGTAATCACCATTTTGATCATTATTATGATTTACTTTGGTGGATAAGAAGAAAATATATAGAAAAATTGAGTTTTTTTTTTTTTAAACAGTTCACTGCAGCAAAAGTAAATAAGCAAATGGTTGTATACTGGCACACACACATATATATATATATATATATATATATATATATATATATATATATATATATAGCAATTTACAAACTTACCTCTCTCTCTCTCTCTCTCTCTCTCTCTCTCTCTCTATCTATTTATCTCTCTCTCTCACACTCTCCACCTTGAAGGATTCTTCTTTCTGAAAGTTAGGACGAAGCAGGAAACACTTGCAGGTTCCGCTGTTTTTATTCCCAGACAGAAAACAAAACACGCGCAAATAAAACAGGACGCCTCTTCTTATTCCTCCCTATAAGACCGTTCATTTCGCTCATCGCCCATTAAAAGAGAAAACACGCTGCCTCTGTTAGAAATCCCGCGGCGATCACTGTTTACAGTCCCGCTGTCCCGCACATCAGCCTCGCATTGTATCAGGTTAAGGAATAACGAGTGACTCACCAGTGAATCGGTTCAGTTCAAAACGACTCCCCTAATGATTTCACTCTGTTGTCATTCAGCATAAAGCCCGCCCATATCCGTCACGCCCCGCCCACTAAGCTAATCTCCATTAGAGTTAATGCACTGTGTGATCTGAGGAATTTCCTAATCATACTGTGCAGGTATGAGTGAAATGCAAAAGGAAAAATACACGAAAATACAGGAAAAACTAAATTATTGTTCTGTTTACAGTAAATAAATAATGAATTTAATATTACAAGTAGGATATAGCTATGTAAATACTTGCATATTACATTTTCAATTTTAATTAATAAGATGAGTTGATCAGTTTTTGAAAAATAAATGTGTTTATTTACAGTGTCAACTGTAAATAAAAGCTGCGGTTTATAGTCTTTATACTTATAGTTAATGTAAATCGTTCTTATAATGCATTATCAGTTTTTGGTGCAAACTAATTCTCAGGGGCTTGTATGGTGAACATTCTACCTAATATGAATATATGTTTATTATTACTTAATAAACACATACATATAAAATGAATGCTTTTTTTTTTTTAAACATTTATCATCCCTTTCCAATGGAGACCATTGTCAGCATCTTGTTATAGAAGTATTAAATATACAATTGTGAAATAGAGAGAGGGGGAAAGGGAGAGAGGTTTATATTAGTATAAATAAATATAAAAAAGTGTTTTTGCTTTGAGATTAATATCATAATATCTTCCTTTTTTATGAATATTAAGATTCTCTTGTTAAAGAAGTTGACTGTGCATGTTTTTATACAAGCAATCTTAAACTCATTTTAGTTTAGAAAGCAAACACAGAAAGATTACTATAGCCGCATTGCATCATTCATCTAAAGTCAGCATGATGATATCATCCTCTGACATTATTGTGAGAAAACACCCCATAGTGTAGTGCAGGTCTCTAAGGGTTTTAAGCAGTTCTTGATTACAGGCCGTAAGAAAACATAAAGACCTTGCACACTTATTTGCAAGTTCAACAATTGTTTATTATGTACATGCCCCTATAACAGATGATAAAATATTAAACATCATGAAAACATGTGCTTTATCATCCTGAAAATCCAGGAGAATATTTTCAAGCTGATGTCTGCTTGGCTGTACGCATTTTACAAAAGAGACTTTCTCACAGACATGAATTGTTTATAATATGTATGAAAAATGTCACTTTACTATTCAACACATATGTGCAATTAACCAATTATTTAATACTTATGCTCTACATACAAGTGCTATTTATTGTGAATTAGAACCAGGTGTCTAATGAGCAAAGCATCATGTGACATAGTTCAGTGGGTCGATGTAGTCTAGGGTTCATTAACATCAGCTACATCATAATTGTTATACCTGGTTATAACCTGAAGATGTTCACATAATTTGGAACAATTATTTTTTATCAATGTTCTCTTTCTTAAAAATATCTTTTGTAAGATTCAAGTTTGATCGGTTGCAGGATCCCAGAACACTCATGTACACTGTTATACACTGTTTACATGCTGTTTTTTGCACCTCTTGACTGCTGCTACTGCTGTTTTTTGCACTGCATCATGTCTGTTTATATATATTCCCAATTATAGTTTTTACAGTTCTCTTCACACAGTACTGTATAATCGAAGTATAGAGTAGGTTTACTGGTCGGCGCTATCTTGGGTTTTGTGTCTTGTCTTGTCTTGTGTTGTCTTGTGTTGTCTGTCTGTACTGTTTTTTTGTCTGCACTGTTTGCACTAGGTTGCACTCGATGCACTTTAAATAGTGTTGTGTTGTGTTGTAGCTTTATGTTGTTGTTTAGTGTAGCACCAGGGTTCTGGAGGAACGTTGTCTAATTTTTACTGTGTACTGTGTACCACTGTGTATAGTAGAAATGACAATAAAAGCCTCTTGACTTGACTTGACATTCAACCAGATCCTTTGTGAAAATGTAAAGAAAATGTACATGCCTCATATTCATATCTACAGTGTATCAGTTTATCAAATATTACCATTTCAATAAAAATTATACACTGTAAACTGTGTCATATAATTCGATACCTAGTAGCTACTCTAGACTGTTCACATTTAAGGATTTATGTGTGGCATAAAATGAATTGAAAACATCAAGCATATTTTTAATCAAGGTCTTGATTTTTGTAATCAGATGACATTATCCAGCTTACATATCATTTAGCAGTTTACTAAAATTATAATTTTTTTAGGGCTCAGACTCTCTATTGTTTTCACTTACTTGAAGAAAAGAAGTCTAGCAGCAGTTTTTGGAACAGCCTTGATGCTTCTGACAGAGACTACTAGAGAAATACTGCAGCCTAACATTTATCAGCCTTTAACAGATTTACAGACCAGAGGCATATCACAGCCAAACCATACAGCCAGCATTTAAATTCATGGCATGTACAAATAATCTCATACCCAGATCTGACCACAGTGTGTCTCCTAAACAGAGCATAGGACTGGGCAATACCACTGGGGCACATTTAGGATGCACCTCATGTTTATCAAAGCCATTAAAATCTATTGCCATAGAAACAGGTCCAAAACTGCTTGGCTGAGATCAAGGTGTTAAGGGTGTGTGTCTCCACTTCATCCTCTGTCGTTCCTCTGTCTACCAAAAAGTCTAATAAATAAATGTGAAAAACTGAGATTTATTTATATATAAAATATATATATATATATATATATATATATATATATATATATATATATATATATATATATATATATATATAAGCACATAGACAAGAAATGTGTTTGTATTTGCGTTCATATAAAATCAAATCCTGAGATGGGCAAGGTGGACTGAATATTCTTCCTGGTATAATCTTGGCAACAAAGACCACAAATACAGCCTAAGTAGTGTTAGGGAACTTGATAACAAAGCCAGGATGGGCTGAGGTGTTCTGCCCTGTGTGTGTATATTTATTTGTTTGAGTGAGAGAAAGATAAAGAATTAGTGGAGGGGTGGGAGAACTGATGTCTGAATGCAGACTTATATAATAATGCTGTCCTCTGTCCGCCTCCCTTTCCTTCCCCACTTGGCTCTCTTTTCCCTGTGTTCTACCCTTCCCTGGGGTAATGAGATTGCTGAGAGAGATTGCTCATGAATACCATCGTGTGCGTAATGACTCCTGGGTGTAGGATGATGATATGTCAAATGAGTCACTATGCCTCAAAGGTGCCTTTCTGTTAATCACACTACATAAACTATACAGTACACCGAAGCCTGTACACCCCCTGGTGTGGGAGAGGTAAGATGTGAACTTTGAATTGTATTTACTGTAAATAAAAACACTTACAAGCTGATGTTGTGTATTTGTTACTTTAGTTTTCGTGAATGTTAATCAGTAATAAGTCAGTCATTTATTCTTGCTCTTCAGGATGCGCCAGGCTCCCTAATCTGCAGAGCAACACAAGAATATGGACCACCAACTTATATTATTCCCTTTTGATAGTGGTGTCAGTGGGATACAGTCTATACTTAAAGACTGTAATGCAGCAGAGCTTTAATCTTTTAGTTAATCCAGCTCTTTCACCTTCTCATCTGTACACTCTGCTCAAACAGATTGGCTTCCAAAGCATCAACTTTCATGCTAATCCCACTGTCAACACCATCACCCTTGTCTTCGCATAAATAGCATAACAAGCCAAGTCAAATCTCTGCCATTGCTCGTGATAGCACCACTGCATCATACAGCTGCTTAGCATTCTGAAAAGTTACATCTAGCATTTCTGATCTCCATTATTAATTTTATTGGACTTCTCTTTAGTATAAGATTGGAAAAAGGATAGGTAAAAAGAGATGCTTCTGCATTTTTTCTTCTTTTTGTTTTTATCAGAAAAAGCAAAACAGTGTTCTGTGAGATCTTTGAGATCTGTCATTAAAACCAATCACATTACTGTCATGTCAACAGACAAGCACTAATATCTCAAAGGAATTAAGAAAATAAATTGACCCAAATTAGCATCAGACTTAATAATTACTTTCCAAAAATCTTATAGCAAATACAGGGTGGAGCTTATTTGACCACACTGAAGTACTGAGTGAGTACAGTGGCCCACCCTTACCCACCTGAACAAAAAGGAAACGGTTCATATGAGGTGGTTAAATTATTAAATTTTTTTTGAGAGTATTGGTGCTATTCTGACCATGTGTGTTACCATGTCTGCGATTTCATCTTGTTCAGCAAGTAAAAAAAAAGCAAAAAAGCTTTGTGGAACTGGGCAAATCTGCCTCAGAGACACTTGACATGACATGCGTATGACATACGACAATGCTGCAATGAGTTATTGGAGGTGTTTTAGTGGCACACATGCACTTCAAGAGTGTAAGAACATCACTGAAAGAAAACAAGAAATAAGAAAGACCTTCCATGAGCTAAAACCCTGAAAATGTCAAAACCATTCGCCAACTTGTGCATTATGATTGTCGAGAAAAATCCACATGATCTCACTTGTGCTGCCACCCTAATTGCCAGATATCTGGTCCTGCAGACTTCGCCCACTTCCTGAAGATTAAAATCCAGCTCAAAGGTTGTAGTTTTAACACCATTGGAAAGATCCTGCATGAATCACAGAAGGTACCTAACATGCGTTGAAAAGAAGACTTCCAGGACATATTCCAGAAGTGGCAGGAACACTGGGAGCACTGTATTACTGTGCAAAGGGGATTCTTTTGAAGGTGATAGTGTGTAAACATAGATAGATAAAGTACTTTCTTGTAAACAGAGCTAGTCTTGAAACGTTTTGATACCACCTTGTAGATCTTAATAGATCTTAGCTCAGCAATCAAAACAATTATTCCTCAGCACCTAATTGAAAAGCAGATCCTATTGGACCTGAACACCTCCTTCTGCTGTTAGGGCCAAGACTTTCTATATTAAGACCTTTAGATCAGGAGAAGCATATCTAGCTCTCCCACACTGAGCATTGGGACCCCTCCACTGCAATTCACTCTGATGACTCACAGATGTGCAACAAAGTGCGCTGATGATTCAACTGTGGTGGGTCTCATCAACATTAATGACGAGTCAGCATACAGAGACGAGTTACAGCATCTTACCACAGAGTCAACAACTCTCTAAACATCAACAGACAAAAAAGATAGTTGTTGACTTCAGGAGAGCACAGAGAGACTATTCTCTGCTGATCACTGACATAGAGATTGTCAAGGGCATCAAATTCTATTCAAATTAGTGGGGAATCTCATAGTCAAGAAAGCCCAGTAACATCTGTATATTCTATGAAGGCTGAGAAAAGCCCACTAGCCCTCATCATTCCCACATCCTATTAAGAGCATCCCTGAATTAGTAATGGCAAGACACAATAGGAAATAGCGTAGACAGTTGAGAAGATCATCAGAAAGTTTTTCATTTCTTCATCACCAACATTTGCATTAGATTTCTCAATCCACAGAGAATGGATTATCGTAAACTCGTACAAAACTGAACAACACTCCACTCCTTTTACCTTAAAATAACTAACACACTGTACAAAACACCGATCACCAGCACTATTGCTGCTGCAATGTATTTATCATACTGTTTGTCATCATACTAAATGTGCTATCATTTATCATGTGTTATGTATACTTCTTCTTCTTTTTCTTCTTCTTTCAGCTTCTCCCATCAGGGGTTGCCACAATGGATCATCCGTCTCCATACCCCCCTGTCCTCTACATCTGCCTCTTTCACACCAACTACCTGCATGTCTTCCCTCACCAATTCACACAATTTACAATTGCCTACTTTCTAGTTTTAGTGAGTATCAAAGATATAACCAACTTTTACACTCTACCCAATTATATTTATGAGTCACAGTCAAGTTAAGTCGAAGTGAACTTTATTGTCTTTTAGCCAGGCAGCAAGGTGCAGAGCAGAACAAACTTGCGGTAACAAAAAAACGTATTTTACGTATTTTAATTGACAATGATCGTTATCAATTACATTTTGCAATCAGTCAGTCTGCTCTGAATATTTTTTTTTTTTAATTTATCTAAAATTATTTATTTCATTTTATTTGTCCATTAAATACTAATGGTGCTTCTACTTTGTGACAGGAATAACTTTTTATTTGTTAATTGAAGATATTTATTTTAAAGATTGCTTTACTACTGCTTTAATACTGTTGTGTCGGTTTTGGTTAATGCAGTGTTAAGGTGCACAGTTTCATTTGCATTTAGGAAATAAAACCTTGCAAATCAACTGTTTTTGACTTTTCACTAACAAGCGTCTTGGTGTTGAGGACTAGTGCATCTTTGAGCCTACGTTCAATATGAGTCAAATAGTAAAGTACTGTTCAAATCAGATAAGGTTAAAACGTTTACTCAAGTAAGTTTTGCAGTAAGGTATCTATACTTTTACTTAAGTATGATTTTCAGGTACTCTGTACACCACTGACAGTATGTTACTATTATATTGTTTTATCTTTTTTTTACATTTACAAGCCGTTACATTTGACATGTTATCCGGAGTGTGCTCATTATGTAGACCTGTCTACTGTAGATTCATGTAGTCTTATATTGCTGTGTTGTTCAAAACACAGCAGCACTATGGACCAGGAGGAACATTGTTTCATTCTAATTGACTTAAATGTAAGCCTGGACCCACAGGTGGGTTTTGGGTTTATGTGTTTTTGTTTGTTTGTTTGGGTTTTTTTTTTCAAAATGGACTAAATATTCTCATCCTCACTATTTTTGGAAACCAAAATATAGTCATCCTAGGTTCAGTCTAATTTAGTGTTACTCCAGTGTGAATTCCTTCTTGTGTTAAGTTTTTATTTTTATTTTTTTTGCGACATAAATTCGGTGTAAATGCCAGCATTTCTCAGTGTGTCAGCTGCCAAGAGTGAACACTCATAGGTCAATGGAGATTGTGTGGTTATGTCTCTGGAAAAGCCCTGATTAGAGTGATTCACCTTTGACCAATTCGAGCTGTCAAAACCAATTCATAACAAAAAAAAATCCCCAGCCTGTGTTTTAGAAGCTAAGAAAAAAGAGAAGGAGTGAAGTTTGACAGATTAACAGGGGCTGTGTGTGTTTTCAACAGCTAATCTGCAAGCAATGCTATTTGTAAAACTGCCTGAACTGAGATGTGGAAACACAAAGAAGGAATGAAAGAAGAAAATGTTGTAGAATGCATTGCAACCCTTCATCCAGCAACCAGCAGATGACGTCGCTTTGCAATGCGCCACCAGGTTACGGGTGACATCATTCCCTAAGTATGTCATGTCCGTAAGGGAAAGCAGTAGTGCTGTGCTGATGAAATATTCAGACAAGTCTTGCTAGACCTTAGAATTGTACAGTATTAATGAATATACACAGGCTTGTATTGAAAAGCAGCAGCTAAAACCACGTGATCTATGATTCACCAGTGCAGCTAGACTCTTTAATTACCTAATAAAACAACATGGACCTTGTCTGGGATTTATTATTTCTACTAAAATTGAAAAAAAGAGAGAAAAAGACCAAGGCAAGATTTTTCCAGGACACAGAGAATAAAAAGAAGAGTTTTACAAGCAAATTTTCCTGGCAGCCAGAGAGATTGCAGATCCACCGTCTCCTCTAGAAGTACTTACTCTTGCCTGATTGAAAATCTTATTATAGGGATGCTATAGAGTTAGTAATAGATTAGTAATAGAATTGGCCTCATTAAAAAAGAACTGGAATCCTGTAGCTGGAAGGTTAAATGATTTCTGAGAATCCTTACAGCTGAATGCTTACCACAGAAACAATAGTATATGTAGTTTAATGATATTGTGTACTGTATGTATCATTCATATTTACTACATTTCAGATCATTTACAATAAACGCTATACAGAGTGATAAAACTGTGAATATGTCAAAGATTGTAAACATTATAACTTACAGCAGCTTTTTGATAACATTACCAGTGGTTGTAGTAACATCACAAACCAAAGCATAATATGAAAATAATATACCATATACAGTATCTATTATATGATATTAGTAATTCATGTCAGCAGGTTACATTGTCACAGGACATTTTGCTGTTACCAGAAAACAGTCCAACGTCTTTAGGTAAGGTCTCAAAATAAGCAGACATACAGTATAATTGTGTCACCATAATAACAGTACTGTAGCTATACAAGCATTTCTGATTGTATTTTGATATCCATGTATTTCAACCTCACTGAGACCGGCTTGCCCTAGCATCAGTTTCCCAGATTTGAAAAGGTCAGGAAATTGATTTAGTCCCTTAATTTTGGAAATGACGCCATAGCCTGCAGGTAGTACTCGGACACTTCTAGGTCTAACAAAGACAACTTTCCAATCAAACCCCCCTGGCCATTTTTTTTCAACAGGCAAAAACAGTATGCATCACTGCAGGCTCACATGTGATTGCCATGTAAACTGAATGCAAACTGAGCAGAAACAAGTTCAAACCAGTTATTGGAATTTACATGCATTAACTTTCTCCATTAACAGTACAGGGGATTCACCACTTTCCACTCTGCAAACCATATGTTTCTGTAAATACAGTGCACAGCATTTAGTGTTAGATTATGCCCTTTGATAGCGCTAACAGTTTGTTGTAATGATACTGTACATGGCAGTACAGAAAGGCAAAAGTACACACATCTGTTACTCAAGTAGAATACAGATACAGATGTTTTAAAAGACTCTGGTAAAAGTTAAAGTACTGACTATTACACTTTTTCACTCAAGGTAAAGTAAAGAAGTTTGGGCTCTGACATGTACTTCAGTAAAAAAGTAGCCATTACTGCTACCTGTTTTAGTGTCATGCTGGTAACTGGACCTCACATCATATTAATATATTAATAATAAAATATATTATTGCAAAAGAAAAGAACAGAAGCAGAGAAAAGATGATGATCAGATGAATTGTGAAATGTATTGTTCATGTTGCCTTCTGCCTTGTTCATTGTTAGCTTTGTAGGCTAGCCTACGTCTGTGATGTGTGAGAGCGCAATGACAGGAAATAGGTTGATCGGCGGAAAACGGCACGCAGTGAGAAAAAAATATTGATATGGAAAAATATTGAACATGTCAACAAATAGATTAAAACTAAAGTAACGAGCCTGTTTTGGAAATGTAAGAAGTACAAAGTACTAATATTTGTGTACAAAAATTTTACAAGTGAAAGTAAAAAGTTGTCCGAAAATAAAATAAAGTACTGATACCAGAAAAATGTATTATAGTACAGTAACAAAGTATTTTTACTTCATGAATATGTTTTGAACTTGATTTCCCATTATATTTTCCTCTCTCTTAATGCCGGCCAAAGTCCTTTGCATGGTGTGAGTGGTCACCACTTTCTACTGGCTATGGCTCATATCTATTTTCTGTAGCGACTTATTGGTCCTCACATGTGTCTCTATTTTCCAGCTCGAATAACTCTTCTGGTTCGTACTCTACGCCTCTACTTAAACTGATCTCGAGCTACTGATCGAGCCTTTTTCCCCAGGCTCTGTCTCTCCTGACTATACCCCAACTTCTCCCATGGCAACTGGAGACAATCCTGGTCCATACTAATCCTCAGGACCTGACACTATTGACCTGAACTTTCCCCTACAACTGCTGTTTTTTTTTTTTTTCTAATCCCTATCCTAATCTATCAGCCTTATCTGCTCACTGGCCTTTATAACATGTATTACATCTACAAGCATTTAGATCGTCTGCTGTATGCTAAACTTTATATATGCTAAACTTTACTCTAACACATGACTTTTGATTTTTGTGATCTCTCTTTATTCAGAGATCTTTGCAAAGCTAAGTATATTATACTA
Source organism: Silurus meridionalis (assembly GCF_014805685.1). NCBI lineage: Eukaryota > Metazoa > Chordata > Actinopteri > Siluriformes > Siluridae > Silurus > Silurus meridionalis. Next base: position 25,660,625 of record NC_060884.1, read on the forward strand.
TATTAATGCTAAATAATGGTTACATGTATTAAGCTTTGATTTAAATTTATATAAGCAATGCTATCTGTTATTTGAAGCATATTGCAAGATGATGTCATATATTACTAGATTCTACTACTGAAAGCTGAAGCTGACCTAAGCTAAATCACATGGGTGAACTTGATGCACCCTATTATGCAATGTGAGTCAAGACGTCATGCAGTCTCTCTGTTTTCTCCTCATAGCCAGAGTGTTTAACCACATATGCAGCTGATGTGTATCAATATATTTGTCTGACATTTACTGACATTTCTAATATGTTTCATAGATGACTTCGGACGTCGGCTCATATTAACAAAGATGACATACAGTGCGGACTAAAAATAGGCTCGACATAAACCTAATTAAGTGTTTACAACATTTAGAAAGAAGACCTTTACCAATGATCCACTTGTTTATCAATGTCAGTATTTTCATTTAGTGGGTTCAGTTGAAAGATTTATTTTGAGTTAAAGTTTCTAAAGCTGTAAAGAAAATAGCTATAAAAAGTGTTTATAAGTGTATAAAAATTTAACTGAATTAAAAACTTGAAACATTTTTAAGTGGAAATGTGTTAAATGTAAATAGAATAAACACTGTTAAATACACACTGTTAGAACTGACTTAGTAATTTACTGTCAGTTATCGAGAAATTTAATAACCAGCTTGATTCTAATCAACTCTGATTTTGCAGACAGAGGATACTGCTGAGCATGGGCAAAATAAGTGTTATAACTTATGCTGATCAGACCAAGTGTTTGCCTAACATCGTATCCAACTCTCCTTAATTCAATACATTTGCAAAAAAGAGTGGAGTACCACAAAGTATTTCCAGAAATCATCAACTGAAAAGCTTCTCTGTGTGTGTTTATTCAACTTTCTGTTTCATTTCAGTTGGGCTGCTATTACTGAATGAATAGATCTGTGTTTAAGAACTTGACCAGTTATACATACAACAAAGACTACATTCATATTCACTTTGCTGATCGAAAGGAAAGAACAGGATAAAAATTCAGTAAGGCATATGTTAGTAAAAAGTCTTTCACTGTCCATTAATTATCTCTGAAATTGTACAGAATGTATTTTTATGCGGCAAAATGCGCACATTAATACAAACTTTGTTCATTGCATAATGATAATATATTGTATATGGAACAATATTTCTTATTAATTCTTTTAATAATACATTTTGTACTAATAATGTTGTTATTATTTTTAGTTTGTTCTGGTGTTATTTGGTTTAAGTTTGGTTCACATACATCTGGCCTGATTCAGGCATTTAGTAATACCCTAAGTTGCATAAACTAAACTGTGCAAATTTCATCTAATCAAATAACCAAAGAGGAATTTTTTTTATAATCACTTGTAATATGTACATATTTTTTTTATAATCACTTTGTAATTTGTGCTAAGTTTGCTAAATTTGCTTGTTTAAAATAGATTGCCTCAAATCCATGAGGAGAGAAATAGTATAGTAATATAATCATATTTTTGGTATGATCTTCTGTAATTAGTAAATAATTGTAGATGGGAAATAGCAGTTCAGCTTTGCATCTACCAGGTTTGGATCTAAACCTGGGATGATAACTTTGCTGTTACTGTGCATGTTTTCCTCATGGGTTTCATCTGGGCTCTCTGGTTTCCTCTCACCTCTAAAAGACATACCAGTAAGTGGATTTACACTTGGTGTAAATATGTTTCTTCATAATGGCCTTCACAGTGTGCAGAGCTGCAGATCCCAAGTGTAAGCCTGAACAGAAGCCTAAACTGAATATATTTACAGTATCTTCTAAATGGCAAGCTTGCCCTGTATGTATTTTGGGACATAGTACTTGGTGTAAAAAACATCAGTGTTAAATTTAAGGGGGAAAACATCTCTCTGAATCTTTGTACATACACATTATAAAGAAGTCACACTATAGAATAAGTCTACAGGTCCTGAATAATTAATGTGTTTGGTTTAAAATGGTATTTGTCAGAACTTTTAACCAGTTATGACATGTTTCAACAGTAGAGTACCCCTATGTTGTTTTCTCCCTGTCTGTAATTATTTCATTGCTACCACCTGTGTCTAATTCCCCTATCAATATTTAAGATCCCTGTTTCTACGTTTCTTCGCTTGGTTTTTAGTTGTTTTAAAGCCAATCTTCTGTCTGTCAAGTGAGTAAGTGTTTTGTTCTTGCCTGCTGTTTTATGCATGTTAGATTTTTGGCCTGAAGATCTTTTTCAAGGTGATGATCAATGTTGTGGAAACATTTTTTTGATCAATTTTTTGTATTGGTTGTATAAACATGAGAGAACATTACAGTTGACATAACAGAGACAACATCAGTTTTTTTCTTTTTTGCCTTCCATACAGGAACTATCATTGTATAGTGGGTAGTGTTGCCACTTCACAGCTTTAAGGTCCTTGGTTCAATTCTGATTATTTTTCCATGAGATATTTCCCAGAGTTCTTGCAAAACAATGTTGTTTGGCCTGAGCAGAATGAAGCAGGTACTTAAGATAATGAATACTGCTATTGTAGAAATTATGTTAAAATTAGACTTTTTGCATTTCTTACAATTAAAAACTGTAGGTGATGTGTATATTTACAAGTTATGGGCACATCCAAATTTGTTGCTTTAAGCTGTACAGTTTATAGAGGCACTTTACAAATAAAAGTAAAACTGAAGAGTCAATTTCTATCTTGTTCTATTCTCTCTAACATTGGCAATAAGAATGAGTGTAGAACATGTAAAGGTGTATATTTACAGTAAAATGTTTATTATGAAATAGTATTCCACCCAGAGAAAGTACATTATCATGGATGGGTAACTCTGAAATATACCTCTCTTTTTTGTTGATCAGTGAGGCATACATTTATCTGCATTTATTTGTCCAGTGTGCCTTGAGTCATCTCCCTAATGTTGCTAAGGAAATCTCAATGCAATCCAACAAAACCCCTCCAGACACACACAAAGGCATAAACACCAGGCATGCTGCGTCATTCGGTTTTATTGTATTGTTACAGCAGTGAGGAACCGTTAAGGTAATGACAAAAGACACTCTTGGCAAAGACAAAAAAACAAACTGGGCTTGACTCACCAACAGCCCTTCTGTCACCAACAGCCCTGCACCAGCGGCTACGATAAAGAAAGTTTGGGAAATTTAAAATGTGGCTTTAACACACATTTACACACTTACTTCCATTCCATAAATTTCTTTGTCTAATATTTCTGATAAAGGGATTAATTTCTCTCAACATGCTAAAAATGCATGCATACCAAACAGTGACATACGGGCAGTGCAATGGAAATGTAATTAAAGGGGTTTGATAAAGCTTTGCTTGTGTGACTGTGATAAATGTTCTCTCTGCACTCTTCACTGACCTTTTATCTGTACAAAAAAACATAAAATCAATAACAGGAAGCTATTTCTATCAAGGCCCTGAATAAATTCATTAGGGAAAGAAAAAAAAGTTAAAGTTAGAAAGGTCACAATATCAGGATTAAGACTAGAGTGTTAACAAAGAAGCGTGTTCAACAAACATTAAGAAGAGAAGCCCTGAAGATTTATTTATATCTTCAGATCAAAACGCTGTCTCTGGTTTGCTCTATTGCATTACCATAAACCTAGAATAATTAATGCATTAAGCAAATTTGCATGACGTGGGAAGTTCCACAAACACTTGTTTTGGCTGAGAGCTTGTTGTGAATGAATCATTAGTGCTCTTTGAATCATTCAGCTGACAGGGATATCAGGCAGATGTACAGGTGATGACTCTCTTCAAGAGCTTGGCTATGACAGATAAATATTTTCAATCTGTGTGCATAGATGGGTCATAAACCCATAACTGTGTTGTAGTGAAATGGATGAGACTTAATCGAATGCTGATGCCTCACAGCTCCAGCATCCCTCCAGATTCTGAGCTACAGTTATGGGTTTAGGCATGTTTTCCCCTTGTCCATGGGGGTTTTCTCTGAATTCTCTGGTTTCTTCCCACCTTCCGGAAATGCGCCGCTTTTGCATGGTGAATTGACTCCGCTAAAACTAGCTAGGATGACATTGAAATACCGAATGAATGTAAATCAGTGTAAATATGTCTCGCAATATTAAATTATGCATTTGACTGGAGGTAGATTAATGATCCTCACTTGCCCCTGGCAGTGTGAATGTGTGTACATGGCCCCCCTTGATAGACAGGTGTTTATTCCAGTGTCTGTCCTGCAACCTTTCTTTGGATAGGCTCTGGATCTGCTGTGACCTTGACCAGAACAAAGTGGCTGAAATGAATAAAGGAAAAAATATAAATTCTTTCAGGCACTAACAAAATTAGATGTTTAACTATTTCACATATACATTGAAGGCCTCAAATGGCATCAGAGGAGCCTAGATTTGGAAATTAACAATAAAGTACAATGCAGCTTGTCTTACCGTAAATGCAAGCTGATGTACATAGAAGCAGATAGAGTTTTGTGTTACATTGTCCTGTACTTTAGCATGAGCAGCATTTTGAAAAGATGTGAATTAACTGGCTTAAGTTGTCACAAAATTTATTCCCCTTTCAGAGTCTCTGGTTAATAGTTGTCATATGGTTAGGAAGAGCTGGTTGGTGGATGAGAATTGTAAGATGACTAACTTTGGTTTAAAAAAATAGGGTTTAAACAAGGACCACTTGAGAAGCAGAAATGCCCTAAAGAAAGTTTTATCCCACTAGAAGAATACGAGGTTAAATGTGTTAAACAGGGGCTTAAATGGAGAAATTAGATTCGTTTCTGAAGTGTTGTCCAGAAAATGTTGCATTTAACCCCATATTAGCCTTTAGATCAAGCAATAACTGTAGATCAGAATAAGGCAAAAATGTTTTGCTTGTGCTCTAATCCATAATGGCTGCTTGTGCAGAACTCTTAGATTATGTTACTCAGGTTAATTAATATGAGGAGTAAACAATTGCACTTAGACATGAGAAATCAGGTGTTTCCAGATTTTGGTTCTGACATTCAATAAACAATTTACTGCTCTAATAGACCAGACATATCTCATCAATTACTTTACAAGAAAATTAATGAACTGATGTGCGATTGAATAAACTACTTTGCTGTGAGGAAAAATTTCAGGTCTAGATTTAGCTGCTTCCATGTTACTAATTCCTGCTTCAAATTCTGCATATTTTCAGAATTAAATCTCTGTTTTCTGACAAGATTACTCAAAGATTCGTTGTATTTTTTGTGTATGTTTTCAGTTTGTTCTATTCCGTATGTTCTTAGTCTCCTGTGTATGACAGCATGTTCACACTGTTTTGACAACAGGTTTGAAAGAACATTGCCTGATGCAGTAATGCAAATTGGTCATTCAGTCTTCCAGGAAATGCTAACCGGCTAAATTCAGTGAACGTTTGAGGCTTCACATCATTATTATGTGACTCCATCATATCAACAGGATACTAAGATACAAAGTCTATTGTTGTCATTATGTTATACTATAGGCCAGCCCTGAAAAAGTCATAACATATAAATAGTTAAATATTGTGTTAATTAAAATCAAATAATTAAACAAAACAATGCAAAACTACAGTGCATACAGAAAGTTTTCAGACCGATTTGTTTTGTTGTGTGTTGCCTTATGCAAAATGCTTTAAAATACAGTGCATCTGGAAAGTGTTCACAGCGCTTCACTTTTTCCACATTTTGTTGTTACAGCCTTATTTCAAAATGGATGAAAATTATTATTTTCCTTAAAACTCTACAAACAATACCCCATAATGACAACGTGAAAGAAGTTTGTTTGAATTCTTTGCAAATTTATTACAAATAAAAAACTAAATAAAATCACATGTACATAAGTATTCACAGTCTTTGCTCAATTCTTTATTGAAGCATCTTTGGCACCAATTACAGCCGCAAGAATTCTTTTGTTTGATGCTACAAGCTTGGAACACCTTTTTTTTATCAGTTTCTCACATTGTTCTTTGCAGAACCTCTCAAGTTCCATCAGGTTGGATGGGGAACATCAGTGCACAGCCATTTTTAGATCTGTCTAGAGATGTTCCATCAGGTTCAAGTCCGGGCTCCGGCATGACCACTCAAGGATGTTCACAGAGTCGTCCCATAAACGCTCCTTTGTTATATTAGCTGTGTGTTTAGGGTTGTTGCCCTGTTAGAAGATAATCTGTTGCCCCAGTCTAAGGTTCAGGGCACTCTAGAGCAGGTTTTTGTATATTGCTGCATTCATCTTTCCTTCTATCCTAACTAATTTCCCAGTTCATGCCACTGAAAAACATCCCCAGCATGACACTGCCACCACCATGCATCCCTACAGTGAAGCATGGTGGTGGCAGTGTCATGCTGGGGGGATGTTTTTCAGTGGCATGAACTGGGAAATTAGTGATTAGTGTGCCTGGTTTCCTCTACACATGATGCTTGCCATTCAGGCCAAGGAGTTCATTCATTGTTTTTCATAATCTAAGAGTCCTTCAGGTGCCTTTTAGCAAACTCCAGGTGGGCCACTCTACCATACAGGCCTGATTAGTGGAGAGCTGCAGAGATGGTTGTTTTTCTGGAAGGTTCTCCTCTCTCCACAGAGAAACACTTGAGCTCTTTTAGAGTGACCATCGGGTTCAAGGTCACCTCCCTGACTAAGGCACTTCTCCCCCGATCGCGCAGTTTGCCCGGGCGGCTCAACTCTAGAAGAGTCCTGGTGGTTCCAAACGTCTTCCATTTACGGATGATTGAGGCCAATGTGCTCATTGTAAACTTCAATGCTGCAAAAATTGTTCTGTATCCTTCCCCAGATCTGTACAATCCTGTCTCGGAGGTCTACAGACAATTTCTTGGACTTCATGGCTTGGTTTGTGCTCTGACATGCACTATTAACTGTAGGACCTCATATAGACATATAGTGTGTTTTTCCAAATCATGTCCAATCAATAGAATTTACCACAGGTGGACTCCAATCAAGTTGTAGAAACATCTTAAGGATGATCAGAGGAAACAAAGGCTGTCAATACCTACTGTATGTATTGTACATGTAATGTTTTTAGTTTTATTATTATTCTTTTTTATAAATTTGCAAAGATTTTAAACAAACTTCTTACATGTTGTCATTATGGGGTATTGTTTATAGAATTTTGAGGAAAATAATGAATTTAATCCATTTTGGAATAAGGTTTTAACATAACACAATGTGGGAAAAGTGAATACTTTCCAGATACACTGTAAATAAGAACAGAATGCAATGATTTGCAAATCTCATAGACCCATATTTTATTCACATTCAAACATGAAAAACATTAAAAGTTTCAACTGAATATATAAAATCTTAAGAAAAAATAAGGTAATTTTGAATTTAATGGCTGCAACAGGTCTCAAAAAAGTTGTGATAGTGCCATGTTTACCTCACATCTTTTGTCCATATACATCTGGAAACTGAGGAGACCAGTTGGTGAAGTTTTGGGAGAGGAATGTGTCCTATTTGTGTCTGATACATGATTCTAGCTGCTCAAAAGTCCTCGGTGTCCTGTGTTGTATGTTTCCTTTCATGATGCGCCAAACGTTTTCAAATGGTAAAAGGTCTAGACTGCAGCAGGCCAGTTCAGCACCCAGACTTAGCATTGATGGACCCTTTCCATATGTGAAAGCTGCCCATTCAACAGCCACTAATGAGGCTTTTTGAACTCAGTACTGATAACAAGCCAGATGGTCCCTCTCCTCTTAAGTCTGGCGGTGTGCTGTCCATGGTTTTCAAAAAGAAATAAAAATTTCAATTTGTCTGACCACAGAAAATTTTTTCACTTTGCCTCAGAGAGGATCACAGAATTTCTGGATCATGTTCATGCATTCTGCCTTCTTGGCATGATCGAGATTTAACCAGCATTTATGAATGACCTGGCAAACTGTGCTCACAACAATGATTTCTGGAGGTGTTTATGAGCCTATGCAGTGATTTCTATTACAGAATCATAACTGTTTTAAACACAGTGCTGCCTGAGGGCCCAAGATTGGACTTGTGTCTTAAAAGTAAAGGTGCTTTTTACTTGTCACATGTACTTTACAGCACAGTGAATTTTTTTCTTTACATATCCCAGCAATGTTAGCAAGCTGGGGTCTGATTGCAGGGTCAGCCATCTTACAGCACCCATTGGAGCACGGAGGGTTTAAGGGCCTTGCTCAAGGGCTCAAAAGTCGCAGGTGGCAATACTGGGGCGTAAACCCCTGACCTTGTGATCAGTAACCAAGGGGCTTAACCACTTCCTATAACTTCCTACCACTTACCACTTTACTCTGTTTATGTAACCTAAAAAAATATATCACTATATAAACATTTCCATTGGGGATATACATATTTAAGACACATACATTTATAAGCTGTTATTAAATTATAGCATTATAAAACTGTAATTTTATACAAATTATAAATCTTTAATCTGATCTGTAGATACTGATCATTTTACAGTATATTAATAACATTTGCGTCATTTGTACAGCACTGATCAACATAATGCAATAACACTGGCTTATATATCAGCATCAGGAGGAACAATTTAACCTGAGCACAATGAAACTATGTGCTTGTTTGCCAGCATGCACAGGTAAATAACCTGATTTTCTCTCATCCACCTCAAAATAGAAGCGAATTATGGCTCTGTTCGAGACATCTCTTTGTGCTAAATTGTTAGCCAAGATAGAACACATGCGTTGCTGTCTTTATCTGCACTCTGTCTCCTTCCAAGAATTAAAAAACACATGCAGTCCGTGAACTCACAGGAGAGCGTAAAAAAAGAGGATAAAAAACAGATGCTTTTTGTCAGACCTTAATAAACATGGGTTCAAGTCGACCTAATGAGCATCATTATGATGCTTGAATGGAAGAGAATAGAAATGAGTTTGTACAAAAAGTATGTATGGTGGGAAAGCGGGTTTGAAGATCATCAGCTCCTTTACCCCTCCTGGGACATCTGTAATTGCTGACACACACTAAATTGAGAATTTATGCAGGGTGGAAGTAATTAGGCTTGACATTGCATTGGTTGCTTTTTGTGTTTTTCTTACTTTAAAAGCAAATAGTGCTTATAATTTCCCATTGGCTGACTGAGATGGTTATCTTATAAAAAGTGTTATATTAAATCTTAAAGGTTAGATTATAATTGTATCTTGGCAAAATCTAGTTTAAGGAAATAAATATATAATAATATATATATTTTAACATTTGCTTCTGTTGGCTCTTAACCAAAGTCATAGTACAATCACATTTACATGAACACCTGTACCCCTGCACATTCCTGGGATTATCAGCCAGTCATGTGGCAACAGCACAGTGACAGATTGTCACAACGCAATATCGACTCCAATTCCCAACAGTCATCACTGCCTTCAAACACTCCACATACCACTGTCATATAATGAGGCAGGAAGCAGAAGCAAGTGCAGGAATCTTTAATGTTGGTGCATATTGGCAAAGATAGAGAAAATGAAACACCAATTAACATGAAAGAGAGCAATAACTTGATCAAGAAGTCAAGGAAGATGAACAATAACAGCAACCGTAGAAAACAGAAAGACAAAGAGTGAAGTGAATCGTAAGTATACACGCAAATGCTAAATACCATGCATTTGAATCAGGTGCACAAACAAACATGGTGGTTCATTGAGGTGCAGTGGCTTGTGGAAACATAGCGCCGCTCAATAATTCTCACAGGTACTCAGTTTGTCTTTACCAAATCGTGGTATAGTGTTGGCATGTTTGCTATCTTTTTATTAAGGTCTTTTATTAGGCTGACTGTTTACCTGTTTTTGACCATATTTCTGCAATATGGATTGAATTATTGACTTCATAAACCTGCCTAAACTGCATCTGTAGCTGGTAACTGTTTCATTACATGATACAGATAAAGAGCTACAGTTAATGATTACATCAGACTTCAGAATGGAAATTCTGAATGTGATTCCTTTATTTATTTATTTATGGAAATAGGGAGAAAATCTAATTATAAGGCAATTCTGGAGGCAGAGATGTCTGGATGACTCATGTAGATGAAGGAAAGGCATGCACAAAAAAGCCAGATCAGTAGTAACTTGATTGGTTACTTATTTTAGGGTTATCGCATGTCCCCCTTCAAACCTACGACTGTGGTGTTTGATCTTCAGGCATGCTGTATGCACTACAAGCTCTACTAGACTGTAAATATAACCACTGAAATGGAGGCAGATTCACATGCCACATGACTGACAGGTCTGCATTACTGAGTTTATACAATTTTACTTCTCCATGCCAAGTTAAATGTACAGTGCCTGTAAAGTCTCACTGGGTGTAACTACATTTTTCCAAGAGGAAAGATCATGTGATGCTTTCAGAGTCAGCATGAAATTGTGCTCACAAAGTTAGGTAGAGCTATTTCGGTGATGTGGGGACCTTGTAAAACATGTTTACTTGTTTTCAGATGCAAATAAAGCAAGTAAATTAAAAGAAAGAGAAGTTGGATGAAGCTGTGCTCTAAGCCTTCATGACCTATAAAAGTACAATGTAGTCAAAACTGAAAGTCACAATTATACAGGTCCACAGAGGCTCAGAGGCACAGAACCAGGCACAGAATTTCACAGTGTCATTTCTGTATGTATTAATGTATTAATGAACTAAAAATCTTAAAAAACATGTATTTAACAGTTGCAAGTGTACTGCATCCCTGAGCATACATAAATCTACTACAATTTAAACAGCATAAACTTTTCTCATTGTTCTTGATTTATGGTTTAAATCAGGGATTCTCAAACCTTTTGCTACAACAGACCCCTTTAACTGTCAAATAGCATTCTCTTATTTTATGAATGTAATACAACTATTTCTATATTAAGTGTATATTTCAAGTGTTGTACAGTAATATTCTTTCCTCTGTATCAGAGACAACAAAACACATTAAACACTAGCTGACTTTATAGGTGACTTTATACTTATAGGTTATTTTTCAACAAAACACAAACCATTCAAACCATTTAGAATGAAATTAAATTCACTTAATTCAAATGACCAGTCATACCAGCCTAGTGTTACAACTCAATATTTTTGTGTGGTTTATTTATTTATTTATTTTAAACCAGGGACTTCCTGGTTATACTGTTAAAAGGCATTGATGAACTGAGGACCAACGATATAATCTGACATGTACTCTTAGATGTCTGAAAAAGCATCAGAATACTTTTTAGCTTAATTCAAAAACCAGTCATTTACATTTAAAGAAA